>NC_142605.1:9986428-10148015 GCF_041222555.1 Hakea prostrata
AATCATGCATTTTTAACACTTTGAGTGGAGCTACCTTGGGTTTTATGTTGTTTTTGCAGATTTTATGAATTTCTAGGACTTTAGCGAATATCCTGGAGTTTTGGGTATTAAACATGCGGTTTTACACATCAAGAGGTCCGTTCAAATTCTCAAGTGCGAAAGTGGGCCCGATTTGGAGCATGATGGGCTAGAGATGCAATTATGGGCCAACTCAGAATATCTTGTAAAATTAGATTAAGATTTTTATTTTATTTTTGTTTATTGTAATTGAGAATTGTATGGGGCCCACAAGTAGTCAAAGACTAGGATTTTCTATTTTTTTAGAATATTTTATTTTGTTAGATTTTATTTATTTCTCTAATTAGTTTTTTCTCTTTCTTCCCACTTTCTATTTTATTTACTTTCTTATTTCCTTAATAACCAACCCACCTATATTTTTGTTAACAAAATATATATATTTCTTGTTTTATTTTATTTTCTTTCTCTTTCCTTCTTCCACTTTTCTTTCTTGCTTCCACCTTGTCTCCACGTGAACTTCAAAAGCAAGTTTTTATTTTATTTTATTTTATTTCTCCACTTATTCTCTCTCTCTCTCTCTCTCTCTCTCTCTCTCTCTCTCTTTCTAACGAATTTTGTTTGCTCCTTCTTTATTTGTTTTTTTTTCTCTTTCTATTTTTCTCTTATTATTATTATTATCATTATTATTATCATTATTTTTCTTTGTTTGTAAATTATTCTCATTCTTCTATAAATATTACCTCCCTCTTAGGTCTAAGAGACTTGATTTTCTCTTTAGTTTTACACTTTACTTTCTCTTTAGTTTTACTTTAGTCTTGCACTTTCTATTCTCTTTACTTTGCTCTAGTTTTCTCTAGTTCTTTGATTAATTTGTGGGCTCTAGTTCTAGTTTTTAGATTGAATGTTTAGGAAGATTGAAGTTGTGTAATTTTTCTTTTATGCAAGTGTAATTCCTTTAGTTTTATCAATGCAATTTCAAGTTCAAGTTCAAGTTCAAGTTCAAGTTTCAAGAGGATTCGCTTTCTCTCTGGGTCTAGCAATTGCAGATCTAGTTTATTCTAGATCTGGTTGTTAGGGTTGGTTGAGATTCGAATTGTTTATTCAAGTTTTGTTTAGAAGATGCAAGTAAGTAAGATTCTTCAATAGTCTTCTCTCCCCCCTCCATTCCCGCTTCTATCTACCCCTCCATATTCTTAATTTAGGATTTACTTTCAGCATTATTTATTGTTCTCCCTTCCCCTAGATCCTTGATCAGAGATGCCTACAGTCGTGCCTCTCTTTGGTTAAGGCTTCCTTTTCCTTTTATTGCTTTGTTATTTACTTTATGTTATTTACTTTATGCCTGTTCATTCATTATCTCGGACCACATAACCGGAGCAAGCCTACAGTCGTGCCTCTGTTTCTGGTGACGGGTGGTGTTGCATCTGCATTTTTTTTTCCTGTCTTTTATTTATGCATTAGTTATGTTTGCTTTATTTTTTCGTTTCAATTCGATTGCATTAGATGTATGGATTAGGATCGTTGGTTTAGTTTAAGTAATTAGTTAACAAAAAAATTGAATAATTCCACTCTCGCATTACTATTAAGAAGTTGAATTCTAGGTGGCATATCTCCCTGAGATCGACCCGTTAGCTACACGATACTGTGCGCTTGCGGTTATTTTATTTTGCAAACAAGTTTTTGGCGCCGCCGTTCGGGGAGATATCTGTTCATCTTATTTTTCTCATTCTTAGGTAAATCGAAGTGTTTAAAAAAAAAAAAAAAAAAATCAAAGATATTACTCTTAACTTGAGTAGAAACAAAAACGTATAGTAGTCCCCACTCTACTGCAGAATCCCCAGGATTCGATTGTAGGTGGCTCCGACGACTATACGGATTCCCTTGCTGTCAAACCTACACAGCGCTCAGCTATACGGCAACCTTACGGCTTTGGAATCATTGTTTCAATCTTTGTGGTGGGGAAATCCATTACTTTCCTTTTTTTTTCCGTTTTATTTTATTTTCTTTTCTTCTTTAGTTTCTTTATAAAAAAATAAAAAAAAAATTAAAAAAAAAATAAAAAAACGAGTGCATGCTTGTTTGGACTCGTGATTCCACCAACCGACTTGTTCGAATATCTACTTTGACCATGGGCGACATATCTCCACCTAAGAGTCTTAGGGATAGATTTTACCCAACTCGGTCTGCACAACCCTCCTGTATACGTTTACCTGACGTAAGGGGTAACAACTTTGAACTTAAACCTAATTATTTGTCTATGTTACCCCAATTTCATGGGTTGCCTAATCAAGACGCATATTTGTTTCTTAGGGAGTTTGAGGAAGTTTGTGTCCTTATGAAGGTACAACAACTCACTGATGATGCCGTAAGACTACGGTTTATTACCTTTGCATTAAAGGACCAAGCAAAAAAGTGGCTTTATAGCCTACCTTTGGATAGCATTACCACATGGGAACAATTCACTGTCCTATTCTTGAAAAAATTCTTTCCTTTCTCCAAGACGAATAAGATAAGAAATGACATTCTTCAATTTCGTCAAAAACCCAATGAGTCTTTTGCTAAGGTAATGGAGAGGTTCCAAAGCCTCCTCCAAGAATGCCCTCATCATGGTTTAGAATTATGGCATTTATGCCAAATAATTTATGAGGGTATTGATTATCAAACTAAGCAACTTTTGGAATCTATGTGCTCCACAGGATTTACATCGTTCACTGATGATTCCAAAGCTTGGGAATTTCTTTTAGACCTAGCGAGATAGAACTAGAGAATGGGAGTCAACTCAAGAATCTGAAAGGACTAGTAGGGGATATTTTGTTGATAGCCAAGTTCATAAGGATGCACAAATAGATAGTCTTTTGAAAAAGCTAGAGACTTTGGTAGTAAAAGCTGCACCACCACAACCAAATCAATCACTTTTTGTTGACAAATCTGTTGCTATATGTGCATGGTGTCAGTCTCCTACACATGTAATTGAGGAATGCCCTAGCTATTCTGGAGGCCAACATGAAAATGTCAGTGCGATGTTCCCAAACCCGTACAGTAATACGTACAATCCTGGGTGGAAGAGTCACCCTAACTTTTCATGGTCTCAAGGGCAAAACCAAAATGGATTAAGCAATTATTCCACACAAAATCAATTTGGTGCTCCTCAAAAACAAAGTGCACAATTTTTTCATAATCAAAATGTCCAGTTCCCTCAAGCCCCAAATTTTCAAAATGCCAATCTAGCTAGGCCTATCAATCCACCTGTTGTGCCTCATATGCCTCTCCATTGCACAAAATCAATCAACACTTGGTTTCAATAGAGGTAATAATCCGGAGTTTTCTCGTCTCTCTACCTTAGAGAAAAATATGGAAGTACTTTCTAGCACCTTCATGACTTCTATGCATAATATGGAGAGACAAATTTCCACTCTTGCAAGTACTTTGTCTGAGCGAGAAAAGGGTAAAATGCCTAGCCAACTTTGAGTTAAATCCTAGGATTCGATTCAACAAAGACCATCAAATTTACCAAATCAAGTCAACCAAGTTGAATCCTCCCCTTCTTCTTTAGGTTCAATAAATTACGTGTCGCATTGCGAAGTGGGAAAGGGTATTTAACAGGTGAGTCACATATTAATGAAAAGAGCAAGAGTACTGACCACTGTGATGAGGAGAATGTTCAAGTACCTCCTAAAGAGGGTTTGTCTGAGAAACCCATAGAAGTTGAAGATGAGCCAATTACTATAGCAGTACCTAAGTTTGTTGAACCATTAGCTGAAACAATGAGAAAAGAGCAAATTTCAACTGAGAGTCCTTATGTTCCTAAGGCCCCTTTTCCCAGCCGTCTAGTTAATAAGAAGAAGACTGCAACTATGGAGAAAATTTTTGATGTCTTCAAAAAGGTAGAAGTGAATATCCCTCTTTTAGATGCCATATCCCAGATCCCTGCTTATGCAAAAGTGTTGAAAGATCTATGCACTCATAAAAGAATCACTAGTGTTCCCAAAAAGGCATTCTTGGCAGGTAACATCAGTTCCATAATTACTCAACCTGTAGCAGCCAAGTATAAGGATCCAGGGAGCCCCACCATCGCTTGTGTCATAGGCAATACACACATTGAACATGCTTTACTTGATCTTGGTGCAAGTGTGAATCTTTTACCTTACCATGTTTATAAGCAACTAGGGTTGGGAGAATTAAAAGCAACTAAAACTACTCTTCAGTTGGCGGATAGGTCAATTAAGATTCCTAAAGGGATGGTTGAAGATGTTTTATTAAAGGTGGGAGAATTTATTTTTCCAGTTGATTTCATTGTGTTAGATACTAAACCTTTTTCAATCAAAGATGAAATCCCAATAATTTTAGGAAGACCATTTTTGGCTACTAGTAATGCTTTAATCAATTGTCAAAATGGCCTCTTACGGTTGTCTTTTGGAAATCGAACTGTGGAGTTTAATATGTTCAGGATAGGAAAACAACCACAAATTGAGGAAGAAATCAATATGCTTGAAGAGTCTTTGGATTTTCCTAATGATTTGATTACCAACTTTGAGATTGATTTTGATCAGGAATTTAAAAAATGTATGGATATGTTGGAAGATGATAGTGAAACCTTCTTTTCTGAAGTCTCAAGTTTTCACATACCTTTGGAGCCTATTAAACCCCCATCCATCTCCATCTCCATTCCTAAACCCTCAATAATTGAACCTCCCAAGCTAGACTTGAACGAGTTGCTTTCTAATTTGCAGTTTGCTTTCTTAGGACAAGATAATTCTCTTCCTGTCATTATTGTCTCTGATTTAACTTCTGACAAAGCAGAAGAGTTTATCACATTGTTGCATGCTAATAGAGAAGCGTGGAGTTGGTCTCTTACTACTATCAAAGGTCTAAGTTCTTCCTTCCAACAATCTCATATTCATCTCATGAAGGATGCCAAATATTTTAGAAAACCTCAGCGTATGATGCGTATCATTTTCTTTGACATTGTGAAGGTTTTTCTTAAAGTCTTTAGGGATGACTTTTCTATTCATGGTTTTTCTTATTTGGAGTGTCTTCCCCATCATACATTGATATTGAAGATAAGACTAAAGCTTCACATGATCAAGCACATCTTGACTGAAAGGTATACCCCTCATTTGTCTTCGTGGTTTATCTTTTCATGCATGCATTGAGGACATTGCATTACTTAAGTGTGGGGGGAATACCTTTGGCTTCTTTGTGAATTTTAACTTTGGCTTTTGGTTAGTGTACATACTATTTCAATTGTTATGATGTGTGAAATGAGAGTGATTTTGGTACCCATTGTGAACACATAAAAACCCTATTGAGAGGAAGGTAACTTGTATGTATGTTGAGATGAGAATTTCCTTAGAAAAATAAGAGGCCCTTAACTTAAGGCGTTGGACCATTATGGGTTTTGTGGGTCCTTGTTTCTTTGGCTAGAGGTTGAGATCAATCTTTTGTATGGCATGACAAAAGTTCAAAAAGAAGTGAAAAGAAAAGAAAAGAAAAGAAAGAGTAGAAAGTAAAAGTTGAATTTCTTAGAACTAGACAGGGCACTCCGACTTAGGAATCGAGGTGACTTGGTCGAAACTCTTAGGAATGATATTATTGAAAAGAACTCTCGTATCACTGTCTATGTGGGCATATACAAAGCAAAGCTACAAAGTAACTTGGGTTTCTGGTGTTTGCTCCACCATGTCATTCAAGCCAACCGTAGTGGAGTAAAGTAGAGTTCACTACTCAAAAGAAAGAAGAAAGAAAGAAAAAAAAAGAGAAATAAATGCAAGTGTCATCAATGCCTTGGTAGCAATGTTTGGTCAAAAATACTTCAAAACCTTAGTCCTTGGTCCTCTTACTCTATTAGTGGTTTTGCTTAAAGGAGAGGTGTACTTGAAAGATATAAGGTGAGTCTTTGATTGAGATATATGCTTAGTCTCAATAATCGATATGGGGTAATAAAGTTCAAGTGTGGGGGATCTTAAATCAATGGTGAGGAAAGTTGTCATAGCTATTGATTCTGTATAAGTACTTACCAATTGTTAGAGTTGAAATTTGCAATATTTTATTTTGAGCTGAATTGGAATTTTGGATGTATATTCTCTGCAAACATCCACGAGACAAAACTCGTCCTCTAGGGGTAACCTAGTGGTTTAAAGGCTTGTTGCACATGCTAAGTGTAACCGTGATTCCTACGAGAGTGAGTTAGGATTTTATGTTGTTACATTAGTTTCTTTTCTGCATATGTCATTTTTTTTATTCTTGCTTGAGGACAAGCTTAGTCTAAGTGTGGGGGAATCTGATGAGCACATTTATGTGTGAAATCTTAGGGCATAAATCATGCATTTTTAACACTTTGAGTGGAGCTACCTTGGGTTTTATGTTGTTTTTGCAGATTTTATGAATTTCTAGGACTTTAGCGAATATCTGGAGTTTTGGGTATTAAACATGCGGTTTTACACATCAAGAGGTCCGTTCAAATTCTCAAGTGCGAAAGTGGGCCTGATTTGGAGCATGATGGGCTAGAGATGCAATTATGGGCCAACTCCAGAATATCTTGTAAAATTAGATTAAGATTTTTATTTTATTTTTGTTTATTGTAATTGAGAATTGTATGGGGCCCACAAGTAGTCAAAGACTAGGATTTTCTATTTTTTTAGAATATTTTATTTTGTTAGATTTTATTTATTTCTCTAATTAGTTTTTTTCTCTTTCTTCCCACTTTCTATTTTATTTACTTTCTTATTTCCTTAATAACCAACCCACCTATATTTTTGTTAACAAAATATATATATTTCTTGTTTTATTTTATTTTCTTTCTCTTTCCTTCTTCCACTTTTCTTTCTTGCTTCCACCTTGTCTCCACGTGAACTTCAAAAGCAAGTTTTTATTTTATTTTATTTTATTTCTCCACTTATTCTCTCTCTCTCTCTCTCTCTCTCTCTCTCTCTCTTTCTAACGAATTTTGTTTGCTCCTTCTTTATTTGTTTTTTTTCTCTTTCTATTTTTCTCTTATTATTATTATTATCATTATTATTATCATTATTTTTCTTTGTTTGTAAATTATTCTCATTCTTCTATAAATATTACCTCCCTCTTAGGTCTAAGAGACTTGATTTTCTCTTTAGTTTTACACTTTACTTTCTCTTTAGTTTTACTTTAGTCTTGCACTTTCTATTCTCTTTACTTTGCTCTAGTTTTCTCTAGTTCTTTGATTAATTTGTGGGCTCTAGTTCTAGTTTTTAGATTGAATGTTTAGGAAGATTGAAGTTGTGTAATTTTTCTTTTATGCAAGTGTAATTCCTTTAGTTTTATCAATGCAATTTCAAGTTCAAGTTCAAGTTCAAGTTCAAGTTTCAAGAGGATTCGCTTTCTCTCTGGGTCTAGCAATTGCAGATCTAGTTTATTCTAGATCTGGTTGTTAGGGTTGGTTGAGATTCGAATTGTTTATTCAAGTTTTGTTTAGAAGATGCAAGTAAGTAAGATTCTTCAATAGTCTTCTCTCCCCCCTCCATTCCCGCTTCTATCTACCCTTCCATATTCTTAATTTAGGATTTACTTTCAGCATTATTTATTGTTCTCCCTTCCCCTAGATCCTTGATCAGAGATGCCTACAGTCGTGCCTCTCTTTGGTTAAGGCTTCCTTTTCCTTTTATTGCTTTGTTATTTACTTTCTGTTATTTACTTTATGCCTGTTCATTCATTATCTCGGACCACATAACCGGAGCAAGCCTACAGTCGTGCCTCTGTTTCTGGTGACGGGTGGTGTTGCATCTGCATTTTTTTTTCCTGTCTTTTATTTATGCATTAGTTATGTTTGCTTTATTTTTTCGTTTCAATTCGATTGCATTAGATGTATGGATTAGGATCGTTGGTTTAGTTTAAGTAATTAGTTAACAAAAAAATTGAATAATTCCACTCTCGCATTACTATTAAGAAGTTGAATTCTAGGTGGCATATCTCCCTGAGATCGACCCGTTAGCTACACGATACTGTGCGCTTGCGGTTATTTTATTTTGCAAACATTCGCGTATCTCGAGGAGAGTGTTGATACAGACGTATTAAATGCGACTTGACATTTATGAAGGCAAGCGATTGTTCAGATTCCTTGTTCGGTTACCACCCTCGGTTCAAATCATACCAAGCCCTTGGTGTTCCCGAACACTTGGTCTGGGGGGCTCATGATATGGGAAAAATATCATTGAACTGGGTCCGCCAGAGGTTCAACCCTCGACCCCGGTCGGGGACGAACCGACAGATTCAGACTCGAATCAACCGGGTTCAGAGATAGCGTATTTAGGAATAAACAACGACTATCAGTAGATATGCACGAATCCGAGGTTCCTAGGACGTATAAGGGGTTAAAGCAATGGTTATCAACTCTCATGGAATGGACGATAGTGCCAGCTTGAATAACGGCCACGATCATAGCATCAAGATCGTGCGATTGGAGGAAGTTATCCGTTACCCCACCAACGGGTCTAATCATTTGGATTTAACGGTCATCAGAAGAAGGCACGTATGAATTCAACGAATGGGATTCAAAGGTAAACTCTAAATAAGACATCACCTACGTACGAAGAAGGTATCTGAATCATATTCCCAATTATCATATTCTTACTTTCACTCTGCGTCTAGTCAGAGCCTTTGTGATCAGTTCATCAACTGACTTAGCCATCGGAGGTGGACTCCCGACCCCCATGGTCGGGCCAAATCTGACGATTGATTTGCAGGTCATCCTTACGTGAACTAAGGGCTGAGCAGATTTTGGATGCATCAGCTTGCATTTGTGAGATTTAAATTTCTAGATTGAATGTTTATGTTTAATTTTTCTATGCAATGCAATTCAAGTTCAAGTTTCAAGTTTTAAGATTCGTTTTTCTCTGAGTGTAGAAATTGCAGATCTAGATCATTCTAGATCTAGATCTGGTTGTCAGGGTTGGTTGAGATTCGAATCGTTTGTTCAATTCGCAAGTAACCTTCTTCAATAATCTTCTCTCCTCCCTCCATTCCCGCTTCTATCTACCCCTCCATATTCTTAATTTTGGATTTACTTTCAGCATTTATTTATTGTTCTCCCTTCCCCTGGGTCCTTGATCAGAGATGCCTACAGTCGTGCCTCTCTTTGGTTAAGGTTTCCCTTTCCTTTTATTACTTTGTTTTTACTTTCTGCAATTTACTTTCAACATTTATTTATTGTTCTTCCTTCCCCTGGGTCCTTGATCAGAGATGCCTACAGTCATGCCTCTCTTTGGTTAAGGTTTCCCTTTCCTTTTATTGCTTTGATTATTTCTGTTCTGCAATTTCTTTTTCTCTCTAATATCCGTTCCCCCGATCGGAGGACTGTAAGCTATGGCAAAGGGTCCACGGTCAAAGTCATTATAATTATATTCCCCTTCCCTAGATCCAGAGTTGACACTCAGATCACTTCCCTTTTATTTTTATTTATTTATTATTTAGATTTTTTCTACCTTTATTAATTATGCGTTGGTTATGTTTGCTTTATTTTCCATCTCAATTCTATTGCATTAGATGTACGGATTATGACCGTTCATTTAGTTTAATTAAGTGATTAACAAATTTGAATCATTGCACTCTCGAATTGTCATTAAGAAGTTAATTCTAAAATGACATATCTTCTTGAGATCGACCCGTTAGCTACACGATACCGTGCACTTGCGGTTACTTTTAATTTCACAAACAAGTTTTTTGCACCATTGCCTGGGAAGTATTAGTTCATTTTATTTTTTTCATTCTTAGGTAAATCGAAGTGTTTTTAAAAAATATAAAAAATATAAAAATAATTCAAAGATATTACTCTTAACTTGAGTAGAAACAAAAACGTATAATAGTATCCACTCTACTGCAGAATCCTTAGGATTCAATTGTAGGTGGCTCCGAAGACTATACGGATTCCCTTGCTGTCAAACCTATACAACGCTCAGCTATACAACAACCTTACAGTTTTGGAATCATTGTTTCAATCTTTGTGGTGGGAAGTTCACTATTTCCCTTTTTGTTTTTGTTATTTTGTTTTCTTCTTTAGGTACTTTATTATAAAAATAATAAAATAATAAAATAAAATAAAATAAAAAACTCATTCTTTCATAAGAGCCATTAATTGCATTAGGTGGTTAGTGCATGTGTGTCTGGATTCGTGATTCCACAAATCGAATTGTCCGAGTATCTACCTTGACCATGGAAGACCTACCTCCACCTAAGAGTCTTCGAGATAGATTTTATCCAACTCGATCTGCACAACCCTCTTGTATACGTGTTGGTGCTAAAATTGCCGGAGGCTTTGAACCACAATTTTCGTACCAAACTTGTAATATCCAGCCCTATTCTAACCTTGACCCTGACCCGGATCCACTGTTGTATTCAAGTCCGAAGACCTAAAGCGGTGGAAGAAGAGATTTATGGACCATTCTGATTGATGATCATGATTCGGAGACTGAGCCCATGGACATTGACAATGATACCCCTTGCTTAAATGCATTGTCAGTGTTTAAGGAAAGTCTGCGCATCGGAGAAGATTAATATAGTTGATGTACCAAATGACCTCCTGTGCACAATCCAAAGGTATTCCCCGAAACTAGACTTCTTGATTGAATTGTGGAAGAAAACCTCACTCAATTTGACCTTGTATAGCCTTTCAAATCCCTACTTGAAGTTGCTGTTCTAAACCTTAGTTTTCTGCTGGAAATATTTTGGTCGATCCTTTTGGTCGATACCATCGACCAAGGACCATCGACCAAAATATCCCAGTCTGCCAAGTTAATGATTCCATGGAATATTCCTTTTCTATTTATTATAACCTCGAGCCTTGAGCCCTATTGCAATCATTTTCTCACCTGAAAACGTGGGGAGAGCTTCCCAAAGCAGCTCCTTGGCTAATGTGAAGGGCACCTCATCAAAAACTCTTTGTTTATCATTGATTCTTGTCTTCATCTTCCACACTAAGGTATGAATCATCATTCCACTCTCTACCCTACCATTTTCTACTCTTTTCTATTGCCACCTTGCTGATGAGACATTGGGAATGGTGCTGCAACCTTGCAACCACCACTCCAAGTGTCTACTCATGTTCAATCCATGATTTCCTTAACTATTCATTGATGCTATGCTTCTATCTCATGCCTAGCATATGTATTCTATAATTTATCAATTAACATCATGCCATTTGGTACCAAACTGAGTTATAGGATGTATTATGTTCATGTTTAACATTGCCATATGATTCCAATCGAATTTCTATTAGTTTCTCTAACTATTACATGCCATTCCTCATCAATGCAATCAATTCCAACTCATGCCTTGATGTTTATCACTTTAACTTGATAGCTCAAATTGGGGGTTTTTGTTTAGACCATTGGATTGGGTAAATTTCTTGATTTATAGTGTCCTACTACTATTGTTAAGTATGCCTCCAAGTTTCAGATTGATCCGAACATCGGAAAACTCATTTCGGATGAAAACCCCCAAAATTCACATTTCTGTCTCGAAGGAAATTTTGGTCGATCCTTTTGGTCGATACCATCGACCAAAGACCATCGACCAAGATGTTGGCAGATAGCAACCTTGGCCAATTTTGATCCAATTAACATCCGATCTTCCCGACTTCTTTTCTAACTTATTATTGATGTTTGTTTAGGGCCTTAACAATTCTATTGGACTATTCTTGGTATTCTCAATTCATCATCAATTCATCCAAGGTAAGGATGGTTATCTCCATAAACATATAAGTCATCAAATATTGAATTGTGTTTTATTTAAAGAATAAAATCTCTTGATTTTCTTTCAATCATTATAAGACTGTTACATATGTGTTAGAACAGTAGCATTTAAATATTCATACTCTTGTTGTGTTACTTTATCATTTTGATTTGCTTATGTTTATAATGATTCGTTTCAATATCATGATTTGATTACTATTATGGATATGCATTGGATGCATGAGAAATGATGAGATTGAATATGTGATTGCTTACGTATGACTTGGGATTGGGGGGTGTCTTACTGACACTTCTGTCCTTGGGCATCGGAGGGAATAGTATGGGATGTTCTCCGATGGTGCCTATCGACATTCTCCCGGGTTATTGGATGACATACATAGGACTGTCTAGTTGGATGGCTAGGTTTATCCCTGTCGTGTCAGACCCAAATCGGAAGGGCATTGAGACCAAACAACCCATGGTAGTGTATGGTTGGATGGGCACTCTAGGCCGGTAACCAATCCGGTAGGGGACATAAACCATGCTACGGATACCTGAAAGGGGCCATTTATTGGTAGAGTTGCATATGGATAGACTTGGGCTCACGGGCGCTCAAGACCGGTAACCAATCCGTGAGAGGACGTGAGAGCTTCCCGTTTACTATATGTGGATGACCAATAGGGTTGATGAGTCCGAAATCCAGGATTTCGCTGACTCTAGTGTGAAGGATACCGGAAAGGATCGCCGGGGGCGAGGAATGGACGTATTTGAATCGACTTGACCGATCGAGTAGATGACTTGCATTGGGCTAGGCTTTACTGTGACATGCGCCAGTACTTGACCAAATGGTGATGTGAGAGAGCGGTGACCGATCCCCTTACCACGGTTTTTGATGACTTTACCGATCTTCCCCGGGCATTCCCAAGATATGGAAATGGGAGAGTGACTGACGACCCAGAGAAGTACTGTGCTATGACTTAAAGCATGTCTACCCTAGAGACTAGCATTCATAGAGTTAGACTCATATTTGCATCATATGTTCCATATCGCATTGCATTATAATATGTTCTAAATGTGTATGATTTCTAATTATGGAATAACTTCTTTGCTGAGTTCTTCGAACTCATTCTTTTTGTGCAAATGTTTTTAGATTATATTCCAGGTACCGAAGACTACGATGGCACCTCCCTTGAGGCGGACTATGATTCCACATACTACCCTCCGGGTAGTGGCGTCGGTGAGGATCCGTATATTGGAGCCGAGGAGGATTACTATCCGCACCAGGGTTAGCCCCACAGTTGTGCGGGAGCGGCAGCGTTGGGTTTACTTCATCCGTATTGTTGAGGAGACTACCATTAGTATAGAAGAAACCCTAGCTTAGTGCCCCATTCCCCTGGTGTATTTATGGAACCTTTGGTCTTGTAACTAACTTATCTTTGGGATTATCTTTTGACACTTGGACATGTAATTAACGTTATCACACTTCTTTTCCGCTGCTCTGAGAGAGTGGTTATCATACATTCTCTCACCTTTATGATTTTGATTATACTTTACTATTATTGTCTTCCGCACTCTGATTTATTTAATCTTATCTTATTTATGATACTTAGTATTAATTGTTTTTACCATTGATTATTATTGTTCATGATTATGTTACCGTGTATGTGGGAGGCATGGACCTCAGATCATTGATCCTTGGACTGTGGATCACATCCCGGGTAATCCAAATGGGGTACCGGCTGGGTGGATGTGACAAAACTACTAAGATCTGGATCGATCTGGTTTGCTCCATAGTGAATCAATCTCTCGATCCTGGAAAATAGAACACCAGTGAGAAATGGAGCCGATCGTCTTGATCGGCGTCGTGTCTTTGACGGTCTAGTCAGAAATGAAGACAATGCTTTAGAGCTCGAAGGAGCCTCTGAGGTGCTCTAATGGCTTAAAATCAGAAAAGTCCTGGTGTTTAGATTGATCTAAGAGTCTTATCCTAGACGAACTCATCGTTCCTCTTTATATAGATTTCCCGCCTGATCTACTTTTAACTGTGACCATCAGATCATAGTATAGGATTGGATGGCCATGATTAGACCTTCTTCTTAGCTCCTAGGCGGACCCATAGATCGCTTTGTTTAACCAACTTAAACCGATCGAATTGTCATAAGATCGGAGTGAACCGGCCTAAACCGGGATTGGGATATTTTAGTCACAACACGAGCCCCCAAGCCTGCTAATCAGGTCAAACTTGTATGAGACTCTGGTCAGGAGGTTTGAATATTTCTTTCAAATAATTCCAGAATACTGTGTTTGTCGCAATCTCGTAGATTTCATCAAAATCGTCCAACTAGAATAAAAAATTTCTCTTTAAATGTTGACTCTTGGTATCCCATGTTAATCTTTCCAAAATTTCTTCCACATGGCAGAACTTCACTGGATCAATATCCTATAATTTTTCCCAAGCAATTATGATTTTCAAAACTGCAGTCTCAGGTTCCCAAGTCATCATTAAATTGAGCATTGATTCATGAACCATCTCTTATATAAAATTGTAATTTTCTTGGAAATCAAACCATCTCATAATCATAAGGTTACTGTGCTCAGCCCCCAAATCATCATGCAGATCAGCCGAAATTTTTATCTTGTCAGACCTTTTATTCTTTCTTAAATATAACTTTCTGTCTTCCTTGATGTTATCCTTCTTTGCACCGTTTGATCATAAATTATGTCTCTTCCTAGTGTACGGTTATCACATCCTTCCCAACTCTTTTTATATTGTCTTCACGTCCAACCGTAATGCCTCTAAATCCACCGATTGACTCCACGCGTCGATTATGAGTCCACTTTTCAAGAAAAATCCTTCGCCACACTTCATCCCTTATATTTATTCATCTTCTACCATCTGCTCTCTCCTGTACTCTGTCTGCATTCTTCGAAAATATCAAACATATTCATCCGCCATCTCCATTGTTCTTCCTGCTTCTACTTTCATTCTGCAAATCTTCACTTTCTACCTTTCCTTCTTCGCCATGAACCTTTCAACTAATCCTTCTGCATCACACACTTTTTAACAACCCACTATTCTTTCGAGTGCCAACCAACAAGAAAAAACCCTTGGGTATTTTCTCCCCGATCAGGTTTCCTTAGACTGGAAACCCACTCCTTACGCTCACGATGAAGCTATTGTTCCTTACACACCTTAGACTGGAAACCCACTCCTTATGCTCACCATGGACTTTTCTCCCACGATATGCTGGTCCAGAGTGGTATCCAATGAAGGTGAAGAAGTCTCACCTGCTATCTTACTTGGAAGATTACCATTTTCCCTCCAATGCCAAGGTATGGGTCCCTGAACCTTATGATCGTCCATACAGTGTTGAACCTGGGGTCATTACCATTTATCTTGACCACCTTGAGTCTGGTTTTAGAGTTCCTCTAGTCCCGATAGTTCAGTCCCTTCTTGACTACTACCATGTTTGCCCTGTCAGCATACTCCAAAACGTTGGAGATTAGTGTACTGCTTTTTTGCTTTCATTCACAAAATGAAGCATCTCCCCAAATGAAGCATCTCCCCTCCATAGAACTTTCAGAAATTACTACACTTTGAAAGTATCCCGTGAATGCGGTTACATTCATTTTGCCAGAAGAACATGTATTGCAAGTGAACTGGGTCAAGATACCCGAATTTTCACTGATTCCTCCATTCCTCATGACAACAAACAATGGCGAGAGAAATATTTTTTCTGTGCCATTCCCATAGGGAATTTAGGACCAATTAGGATCAAAAGGAGGATCACATGCAATAGGATTAATAGGACAAGGGGGCTATAGAGACTTGACAAGGAGAAGGTTGAGGAACAAGTGGATTGTAGTTGGAAGGTCATTGGTTGGCAAGACAAAGTCATTAGTTGACTGGAGGATAGAACCCTGAGAGGGACCAACTTCGTGAGACATGGTTCCTTGAGAGAAGGAACAACGAGTACAAGATGTATAAAAAGTAAACAATGCAAATTGTTGGTGCTATTTCTGCCGATCGCCTTGAACCGTAGTTTTCCGCACCGAACTCCTCAGATCTGATTCGATCTGGTTTGCTCTTCGATCGATCAACCTCTCACTCCTGAAAGAAACAGAATACCAGTAAGAAACGGAGCCGATCATCTTGATCGGTGTCTCGTCTCCGACGATCTAGTCAGCATGGTGAAGATGGTGTTTCAGAGCTCTCTGGAGCTTCTAAAATGCTTGTAATGGAGTTCAATCAGAGTGAGCTTAGAGTTTGGTTGATTCCAGAGACTTACCTTGTTACGAATCTTCCCTCGCTTTTATACTAGCTTTCCCACTTTTAACACTTTTTCAATCACAGCCATCGGATCATCGCTCCTCTTTGGACGTCGCTGATCATCCTTCCTTTATCTCTCAATCGAACCCGGCTAAGATTGGTTTGGCCGGTACGAACCGGCAGTGGATATTTTAGTCACAACATAAGCCCCCAAGCCTACTGATCAAGTTGAACTTATATGAGACTCTGATCAGTAGGTTTAATCCTTTCTGTCAAAATTATACAGTATTCCCTGCTCAGCCATTACGCCTTTTCCCCAGATAATCCTTGATTTCTTCAAAACTTTGATGCCAAGTCACCATATCATCATTAACTTGAAAGTCGACTTATGACAATGTCCCTTATGAAATTATGTCCTCTGCAATGGTTGAAATTATAATACTGTACTCAGCCCCCAAATTATCTTAAAGTTGGCTGAAATCACTTTCCTGTCAGACCTTTTATGAATTTTCAAATATAACTTTCCAGCTTCCTTAACGTTACTGCCGCTTGATCATTAATTTCATCTTTTTCCCATGTATTACCATCATATTGTTCCCTTACCTTCTCACACATCATCCTCATTCTTTTCAACTACAGTTTTCATACGTTCACTGATTGATCCCACGCGTCGGTTACGAAAGGTAATGACCATTGATTTTGGACCATCGTGCATTTCCCCCTCCTTTCAAGAAATCTTCTCTCATTCTTTATATATATCTGTCAACTGTCACCTGCTCCTTTCCGTACTCTGCTCTCCTTCTTCGTGAACATCAAACATACCTATCTGCCATTTCCTTTATCACTTCTTTTCAGATTTTATCTTTCAGGTTTTCTTCTTCTTTCTTTCTTGTCTCCGCCATGGATTCTGCTTCCAACCCTTCAATACCCAGTACCTCTGCTCAACCTGATGTTCCTCAAAACGACGAGTGGATGAAAGACGTATCTGGTATTTCCTCATTCAGCATAATCCTTCAGACTGGAAACCTGTTCCATATGCTCACAATGAAGCCATCCTTATTTATACTCCTGTCAATATGTCCAGAGAGAAAATGGACCCAAAGTATGCTGGTCCCGAGTGGTATCCCACCAAAATAAAGAAGTCCCATCTGGACTCTTATTTGGAAAGTTATCATTTTCCTTCCGATGCTAGAATATGGGTTCCTGACTCCTCCGACCGTCCCTACTCAGTTGACCCAAGAGTTATCACCATTTATCTTGATCATCTTGACTCAGGCTTTAGAATCCCCCTGATCCCCATAGTTCAATCTTTATTGGACTACTATCATGTCTGCCCTTCTCAACTTACTCCAAATAGTTGGAGACTAGTTTACTGTTTTTTTGCTTTTATCCTCCAGATGAATCGTACCCCATCTGTCGACCTTTTCAGAAATTATTACACCCTGAAAGTATCCCGCGAACGCGGATACCTTCATTTTGCCAGAAGAACCTGCATTTTGAATGAACTGGGAAGAGATTCCAAAATTTTCATTGATTCCTCCATTCCCCACGACAACAAGCAATGGCGGGAAAAGTATTTCTTCTGTGCCATTCCAAATCCAAACTTTCGGTCTCGATGGTGCTTACATTCCTTGGAATCCTTATCTCCTCTGAAAGTGCGTCCCAAACTTACTGAATATGACCGAGTAACCTGGAGTATGATTCCCACCGGAACTCCAATAGATGTAGCCAAGTTGAAAATAGATGCAGGTCTCATTAGTCACGGCCTTTTTCCAGGTAAGGATAGTAACAACTGTATATCTTTCTTTCCTTTTCCCTTACTTTCTCTCTTTTTGTAATCTCTATTCATCATCATATACTTTTATCATCAGAAATAATTGCTCGTCCAGTCCCTAGCGTTGTTGATCTCCGAAAAATTGTTTCAGAAGAAAGGAAATCCGATTCTAGGGTTACCAAACCCTCCAAGAAAAGGAAACATACTACCTGTCATACTTCAAAAGATTCCCCTAGTCGAGAAAAAACCATCCAGGCTCCAGAAGATACCGCCAGAGAAAATACCGATGTTCAAATTGTGAAAACTGTTGCAAGTAAGACCCTTGGTCCCAAGATGAGGACCTCCAGAACTTCCAATACACTGAGATGCAGACTTAGGTCCACAAGTCCAGTTTCTGACTAGGGTTCGTCTGGCTTAAAGAAGAAGAAGAAGAAGAAAAGAAAAGAATTCCATACTGCTCCTACGAAGTCCCCACCGAAGAAAATAATCCACATGAAGAAATTCCTGCCGCCACCGAGGGTGATCTTTGAAGAAAATAGAGAAAGCTTACTGTCACACACACCAGCTGATTTACCCCACGATACTTCCATCTTCCCAGAAAAGATGGTTGAGGATGAAGATCGAGGTAAGGACTTTTTTGACTATTCTTCTGATCATCTGAAGAGAATTGCTGAAGACATATTAATACATGTTGCAGGTGATATTATTGAGGAAATAGCTGACCAATTGTGTGATGTAAATATTGATGTGCCTGTCTTTGTTAGATTTCTCTACAGGCTCAGAGTATTATGACTACACATACGAAGAAGCGCAGGGAGAGGAGACATATTTCCAAGAAGGTGATTGCGGTTACGACGATTACCTTGAAGATTCCTCGGGTGGTCATGCTACGTACAATGCTTAGTCCGTCGATAGAATGGAAGCGTCTCTGTGCTATTTTTGAACCTTACACTTATAGAGATGTTCTCTATAAGATTGAAAACGATTTAGTTACTGATGTTATATCTTTCTGGGATTAGTTGTAATCCCTCCCCTTTCCCTTTTTGCCACTTTCTTTTCGCTATTTTAGTATTGTGAGTTTCCGCCTCACTTTACTGTTGACTTGACATTTTCTTCTACTTGTTCGCACTCTGATATGATTTAATCTATTTCTTATCCTTCTTTGAATCTTTTATTATATATTTGCACACTGATTATTATGTTCATGATTATGTTATTGCTTACGTGGGAGGATGATTTCCTCGATACTTGTTCCTTGGGGCTGTGGATCACACACCCGAGTATGCCAGTTAAGGTACCGGCTTGGGGATGTGACAGATGTGGTCCTGCAAGTTTGTTGTGCTGTGAAGGAGTTTACTGGTTTTTTACAAAGTGGATGGAGGGTGGTATAGGTTGAAGACGTATTGGAACCTTAGAGGAAAATCTGGAAGCCCCCCTTGAACTACACTTACTTTGTGCATTTTGATGCTGCTCTATTTGCAGATTGAGGAAGGAGTGGGGTTGGTCTTGTGATTTAGGATTGGCATGGTGAACCAATTGTATCAAAGTCCATGGGCTTGTGTTTTGACAATATGGAGGTTGGTGAGGCTTAGCCATTCAGCATGGGCTTCTTGGGGGCATGTCGTATGGGTTGGACCATTTAGTCATCAAGTCGAATAAACATTATGTCATCAACATGTTGATTAACCAACAACCAAGCCCCTTTCCTAGGTACTAATGTAATTTGGGATATCAAGCACTTGGCAGACTATCTATATCATGTAGTTTTTCTTTACTTCCTAGGGAGGCCAATGTTGTGGCTCACTCCCTAGCCCAGAAGGCTCTCTTGATTGAGACTATAAGAAAACGGCCATGACCCACTAGTTGGTTAAGGGAGCCTGTTCCCCGTTAAAACCATTGGATTATGGTAAAGCAAAGGCCTTTTCTAATGCGGGCTAGTCGCAAATTCTGTCTTCCACCTCTTGATTGATGCACTTTGTTTTGCCTTTTAAATAACAGGGCCTTTCTACAAAAAACAAAGGAAACTTCTATTCCGTAGCATTTAACATTACAGAGTACTCTTTTTTCATCAACCAAGGATTTCTCATTTTGCAAGGGGCAGGACAGTCATTTGAAGGTAGCTGTGTCCGGACTCCGGGACTCCGTAGCCAATGGGGCTTCATTCTGATTAATTAATTTATTTTCTCCTTTTTCTGCAATTCCCGTTTTAATTATGGTTCGTCGTTTTAGTCTTTTCGGCAGAGCTTCTTTCCGGTTAACAGATCAAAACTCGCAGAGGAGCAGAACTGAAAAAGCACAAATCAACCTTAATTGGTCAATGTAAAGATTGAAGAAGAAGAAGACAACGAAGAAGCACTCAGAAAAGAGCTTCTGGTTTGAAGAAAATGGATTCGTCAGGTGCAACACTCATGGATCTGATAACTTCAGATCCTTCAACTACTTCCGCTGCTTCTTCCACCACTACCACCTCTTCTGCCACCATCAATTCAGTCGCAGTGCCTCCTCCTTCGACCCTAGGTAAACCTTCAGTGCCATCAGATCGTAAGAGCAAGAAAAGCACTTTGATGCAGATCCAATCAGATACCATTTCTGTTGCCAAAGCTCTGAATCCCGTCCGAAATATGCCCCAGAGACATGTCAAGAGAAAGGTTTTTTTCTCTCTCATTACGATTAATTTGTTTTGTAATCCATTATTCCTGACAAAATGCTACAATTTCTTTAATGGATATTGTATCTCAATGAGAAAACATGATTTTGTCGCAGCCGGTTTCGTATTCGCAATTAGCTAGGAGTATTCATGAACTTGCTGCCACATGTGATCAGGTAAACTGGTAGTCTTCCCTTTTTTTCTATCTTCTTTTTTGTGTGTTCTAGTTGGGTTTAACAGGTATAATACGATTGTGACGAATTTTTACCCCCCCCCCCCCATATCTTTGTAGAAAAACTCCCAGAAGCAGTTAGTGGTTCATGTATTCCCAAAGCTGGCTGTTTACAATTCTGTTGATCCTTCTCTGGCTCCATCTCTTCTAATGGTATGACTGTCTTACTCTCCACTTTCCTTTGGTTTCCTCTTCATGGTTTGGGTTTATATTTTCTCTCGCAAAATAGTTGTTACTTCCATTCTAGAAATGTCGCATTCAATTATTTAATTATTCGTATATTTAGCTGTTCCTGTTGTGGACTCCAGGAGCCAAAAGTAGTGGAAATTTTCTGAGTTCTATATCAAGATTAGTTTATGATATATTTCATTGTTTTAGATATTACTTACTTATAATTGTGCTTGAAATTTCTTCCATTCTCTGCTTTCTATGTGCTGTTGTTTCTTATAGCTCTGATTGCTTTAGAACTCTGGATTCAGATGCTGGAGAGGTCTAATAGAGTGAATCTCACACTGTTCAGCTTTTTCTGCTTTCCAGCTTCATCAGCAATGTGAGGACAGGAGTATCCTACGATATGTATACTACTACTTAGCTCGAATTTTGTCAGACAGCGGTGCTCAAGGTTTAGCTTCAGGTGGTGGGATTCCCACGCCGAATTGGGATGCTCTTGCTGACATTGATGCTGTTGGAGGGGTGACTAGAGCAGATGTTGTACCTCGAATAGTTGATCAGCTTACAAAAGAGGCCTTAAATGCTGATTTAGAATGTAAAGTGGTTATTGTATTATTTGAAGTTTATTTTATTCTATCCATAATCCTTGCATATTATTGATATGGATTATTTATTGTGTTTATGATTTATAGTGGTTATTATTTTTTTTGGGGTATGAAACATGAATTTTATGATTTATAGTGTTCTTTTTCTTGAATGAAACATGAAATTGAAGCAAACCTACAACAGAGTGGGTCTAGTAATCCCGTCTAAAATACATAAAGAAATTCTTTCAGTCTGAATGGGTTTTCTTTACATGAAATTTTCCTTGACCAGTTCTCTAGCTCATAAGTTGGCCAAATCAGATAATTCTAGTGATTACTTTTGCTTCAGGGCCTGAGGCTATCATTTTTAGTCCCTACTGAGGGTCCCCAATTCTTTGTGCTTGGTGGGTCATTGTATCTAATCTGGTAAAAATATGGAAATTAGTTGGAGGGTAGCTGGTACTGGTTTGGAAGAAACATAAAATAGGTTAATGACTATAGAATATAGATGTGAAGCATCATTCTCTGATGTGAACACAGAGACCGGCCCTGGCCGAACCCCAAAGTGGCCCCAAGAACCACCCAAACATGCCAGTCGAACTACATTCCAGGGGTATTTGGTCATTTTCCATCCCTTTTAGGGCTCAAGATGGGTCTGGTTGGAATCTCCTCGATCCAAGGGTTATGGATCTATCTTTATTTATTTATTTATTATTATTATTATTTTTTATAGTATTTTGTGAGTTGTGAAAGACTCCTAGTCCATCTTATTTCTTGTTTGAGTGGGTCTCTACTAGTTAAGTTGTGTATAAGATAAGACTCTTTTACAAGAAGGGTTCTTATCTTTTAGGAGTTTACCCTTGGTTAGAATTTATCTTTATTAAGTAGTTGTGGTTTATTTATGTAGGGAGTCTTTTCCTAAAGAGGACTCTTATAGATAAGTTAGTATTTTATTTCAAGCAAGGTTATCAAAGTGACAAAGCGAGGGAGGGTTTCAAGCGACAAAGCGCCAATAAAGCGATGTTTAAGCGGTCAAAGCGTTCTACTATTAATTTTTTGATATTTGATCCAAATATCAAAAGTTACATAAAATTCCTAGCATTTAAGTATGAAACATTTTGGAAACTCAATGAAAAGTTCATTCATATAATTAGTATATAAGATTGGAAAATATAACATAGTCATTAACTTCAAATATAACAACATCAAAGTCACAAATAAAACTTCAAAGTTTAACAACCAAATTATCAAAAGATTCAAAACAACTAAACAACCTCACTGGGAGACAAAAAATAACTCAGACACCTGCTGAATAAATAACTTAGGCATTATGCATTCACTTTCAGTTGATAACTAGGAAAAGTAACATAAAACAACCCTATCAGAATCTTAGAGATGAAATGCTATTTCAAAATCACGGAGATGTGATATTGAGTTTATTGTTAGTAATCAATGGTGCGATATATTGATATTGGGTTTACCATAGAAGTATTATTTCAGAATCTCAAAGAAGAAAACAGAAAAAAGAAGAAGATAAAGCGCCAATAAAGTGGTGGCTGGGTGACCAAAGCGCCCACTCAAACGCTTAAGCGACAAAGTGACCGCTTTATTGACTTCAAAATAAGCGATGGTCGCTTTGACTGGGTAGGGACTGCCCGGACGCTTAAGCGATGCCTTGACAACTATGATTTCAAGAATAATTCTTTTCTTTGATTTGGTAGTTAAGTTGGTCTCTAAGTCTTAGTTGAGTTTGAGTCAAGTTCTTCTTTCTTTGTAAAGGCTATAAATAAGCCTTACTGCTTATTGTAATTCTTCTGTTTTGATGATTCATAAAGTTGATTGAGTTTGACGATCAGGGTTTCCTAGTTGAGGCCTTGAGGGGGCCTTGGTTGAGTAAAGCTTGTTAAAGTTCAGCTTCTTCTTCTTCATTCCAGCAAGCTTCAAGCATTCCACAGTAAGTACAGGATCTCCCACTCCCATCACCTGCCTCCTCTCTCTCCCACAGATCTTTTCCCACCTTTCCCTTCCTTGCATGACCCTAGAAACCTCCGCCCCCCATCGCAGGTCCTATCAGGCCTTTCCCAAACCCCCAACAGCTCCCTTATTCCCTTCCCCTACAACCAGCGCAGCCCCTGCCCCTCCCCCAACTCTCCCTTCACAACTCCCCCACCCCTCCCTCCTTCCCATGGCAGCCCGAGGATCCCTGCCCCTGCAACTACCAAATTCCCAGCCCCTAGGCCTCCCCTTCTCTTCTTAGGTTGCTCCACCATTTAGGTATTAAATCTGTAGTTAGTCCCTCAGTTAAGCCCTGTTTTCTTAGTTCTTCAAAAATCCTGTACTACATCTTTTTTTAATCTAAAACTTATGCAACTTATTCACACTTCTAGAAATCCTTAACTACTGCAATTCAGACCTTCAATAGCATTCCAGACCACTAAAGTGGAGTCTGAAAATGCAAGGCAGCAAAGTACATAGCGGAATTACGCTAAACCCTAGTTTTCTGATTCTGTTAAATTTTCAGATCTGGAATTCTTAACACGTTATCTGAATTGATCATCACAGCGGGGTTTAGAGTCATAAAATACCCTATAAACCCTAGGATAACCATTTTCTTTTGGAGTCCGGATCAGCGACCCGTACGGGGAGCACAAAGTGCTCCCCCCACGCTTCCTGACCACACACATCAGTGGGGCCCACGGTGAAAAATACTTTTTGAAAAAATTAAAAAAAGTTTTTTTTTTTCACCAGTGGGACCCACTGATGTTTGTGGTCAGGAAGCCATGGGGGAGCACAGAGTGCTCCCC
Organism: Hakea prostrata; assembly: GCF_041222555.1. Taxonomy (NCBI): domain Eukaryota; kingdom Viridiplantae; phylum Streptophyta; class Magnoliopsida; order Proteales; family Proteaceae; genus Hakea; species Hakea prostrata. The sequence goes on from NC_142605.1 coordinate 10,010,625, forward strand.
CGACGGGGAGAAGATCCGGATTCTTTCTTTTGCTGGAATTTCCTGGGCAGCCCTTTGGTTTAGGGAAATTCCCAAAATTCCCTTAACCCTAAATCTGGGTTTCCATCATTCTCTCCCCATCTCAAGTCAATCAAATACAAATGGTTAAGGCCTCCAAAAGATTCGTGCACCCTCTTAAAAGTGAAATAAGAGTGAAAAAATTATAACTTGGGAGTTGGAACTTGATAAATGTCAATCTTTCTAGAATTAATGAAAGGCTACTCATTTAATAATATCTAGTTTTTCGCTTGCCTGAAGATGAAAAGAAGGGAGAAAAAGGTTAGGTTTCTCCATGTTTATCTACAATCATGCTTGAGCTTGTGATTTATTATTTTTTCTAGCCCTGCGTGTGTGCTTATTTTCAATATTTCACAGTTAATGGAACATAAAGTTGTTGGTAACAATGATTTAGGCTATCATGTACCTGGACATTATCTTCATTTTTTTTCTTCCTATTTGCTTTGCCTTCTGTGTATTGTGCTCGATATCTCTTATTCCCATTGCTATGTCAAACTATTTTGGATCCATGTAGCTGACCTCATTTAGTTGGGATAAGGTTAGGGTGTTTGTTGTTGTTGTAGCTAGACTTATGAAGGACCAATTATAAGAAAACAGCTCTGCTTCAAGAACTAGGGTCAGAGCTTGACTGCTCAAACTGTAAATGGGATTCTCACTTATGGGACTAAAGTTAGGTTAATAGTTTAATGGTAGAGAACTAGGTTTTGTAGATCAAATTTTCAAGCCTATGGGTATTGAGTGTTAAGGTTAACTTGCCGGTTGATTTGTACAGAGGTTCTTTGTGGATTGGGTTCATTTGAAGTTGGAGGTCTGTGAACAGAAGCCACTACAAATTACAAACACCATCACCTCCTCGCCCCCACCCTCCTCTAACATGTCAATACCTATGCAATCTGAATGCTGTAGAATTGCTGTATAGTTCGTGTATGAGGTCTCGTCTAGGCTTGTAACCAAGACCAGGATTTGGTTTATGGATAGCATACAGAATTCTTCCTTTTTGTTCTTCTTGTTTTTGTATAATTTGTTGTTCCTTTTGCTTGAGTGGTGAATTAATTTGGCGGTCAGCATGAACCAAGGGGTTAACTCTGCAATCTGATTACACAAACCAAAAGAGAAGAAGAGTTATAAATATGAACAATAGTTTCAAAGTTAAGATTCAAAACCAAGATATAGGTAAATCACTTGAGTTTATAATTTAAACTACTGATAGTCTAACAGTTTCTATAGAGGTTCGATCTTCATTTGAAGCTCAAATATCTAGCACTCTGCTTGATTCTTCATGGCCACAAATCACAATTATGGATACATTGAAATTTGGTGTCACATTCCTCTAGGGGATAGAAGAGGAAAAAGGAGATGATGTGTTGCCTGGCAAACAGTTGTTGCTGCTCCAATTCTTTACTTACCTGTCATTCTTGTTGAATGGCAGTGAGAGGAAGGTGAAGGAGCGAGGGACAAGAGGGAGGGAGGATGCTGAATCTATGCTGACATCTGTTAAGTTGTTAACTATGCAAAATGAGAGGAACACATGAATGCTAATGCTTAGTCCTTATGACTCATTTGAGTTGGCTTGTTACAGAGCTACCCTTATGCAAATCACTAAAGATGCACAGACTCAAACCAATTAGCCTCATAATGACATAAAAATAATGTCATTACTAGTACACAATGCTCCTGTGTTTAGCAGGTTCTGGGGAGTTTCAAATGTATGCAGCCTTTCTCCTGCTACCAGGGAGGTTTATCTCTTATTTGTTTTCAGTTATGTGCCTCTTTTTTTATTTTTTATTTTGGGATAATTACTATTGGCCCCCTGTACTTTGATTTTATTGCTACTGTATCCCCTGTACTTTTCAAAATTACTAATCCAACCTTTAACTTTGTCTACAATTACTATTGCCCCCTACCGTTAAGTTCCGTTAGTTTACTGATGATGTGACATCTTTATATTTTCTCAAAAACCCCAAAATACCCTTATACTTATCTCTTTACTTATTTACCCTTTTGTCAAGTTACAGTAGTACCCTTAATTAACCGTGGAGAAAAAAGTAACTATAATCCGTTTTATTCAAAAAAAAAAAAACCACCAAATGAAGAAAGAATGATTGAATAAAACTCAAATAGAAACCGAAGAGGAAGGAAAATCGAATTCAACTCAAATTGGAAACTGAATATCACCTAAAATATTTTAAAAATAAATGAAGTTTAGTGAAGGTGGATTTTGCCCATTTCTTTAATTCAAAATAAATGAAGTTTAGTGAAGGTGGGAAACCAAATCGGATTTGGATTTTGCCCATTTCTTTAATTCAAAATAAATGAATTCAAAATAAATGAAGTTTAGTGAAGGTGGGAAACCAATTTGGATTTGGATTTTGCCCATTTCATTAATTCAAAATAAATGAAGTTTAGGGTAAAATTGACATTTAATCTGGTTTTTATAAATGGGGTAGCATCATCTTTTGATTTTTTAATTTTAATGAAGGGCAAATTAGACATAACATATTCAAACTTAACGGCTGCTTAACACCGTTATAAGGAAGGGGGGCAACAGTAATTTCGTAAAGAACAGGGTTTTATTAGTAATAAAATCAAACTATAGGGGGGCAACAATAATTATCCCTTTTATTTTTTATTTTTTTAATACTTTTCTCCTTGCATCTTGGTTCTGCTTCTTAGTGTGGTGGCTTAGGTTCCTCACCTTACATAGAATCTCTACCTGGAAAGTTCTTGGATCTTATAGTCTGCTTATATTTGTTATTTCTTTTGCAGTAGAGTTTTCAAATATTGGTTCCAATAAGTTAGGCAACAACAGTAAATTTGATTCCATAGGGTTTCCCATTCATGTTGATTTGGTCTGATATAGTTCTTGTTTTGTTTATTGGTCTTTTGAAGTTCATGCGCGGAGGATTGCGGCTTTGAAGGCCCTTACTTTTGCTCCCTCAAGCAACAATGAAATTTTGGCCAAATTGTATGAAATTGTGTTTGACATTCTAGATAAGGTTTGTGCTATCTGCAAATTATTTTGCCAATAGAAGCAGAGCTAGTAGTAATTTTCCATATTTACTATCCACTTCCAAAAATTACTGCAATCAGCATTACTCTAAGCGAACTACCTGTTCATTAAACTACCACTACTACATGGTCTGGGACGGCAAATGTATGCAACCTTACCCCCTGCTTTGCATGTGAGGTTGTTTCAATATATTGATCCCACAACCAACAGGTTGCAGTAGTGCAACTTAACTGTTGCGCCAATTGCCAGGGCTTCCCTCTAGCAATTTTATATGTTAGCTGTTGTAGTTTTATCACCTTAATAGTAGTTCCAAAATTTGAATTTTTGTTCTGAATTGCAGGTTGCTGATACAAAGCAAAAGCGTAGGAAAGGAATTTTCAAAGGTCTTGACAAAGAGGTAATTGAATTAAGAAACCATTGGAAGTGATGGAGTATAAAGAAACCAGGAGTATAAAATATTGGTCCTTGTTTCTTTCCTCCGGAGGGGAACCCCAAAAAAAAAAAAAAAAAAAAAAAAAAAAAAAAAAAAAAAAAAAAAAAAAAAAAAAAAAAAAAAAAAAAAATCTTAGGGATCCAGGATTCATGAAAATTTTGTTCTTTGCATGCACAATACCACATATTGGAAATTGTGTATTTCAAGTGTCTTTTTGACAGAGAATTGTGCTCTTGGAATACTATCCTTCCTGATATTTGCTGAATTTTATAAGTTATGCACTTAAACATTTTTTTAAGATAGATTAATAGCGGGGTCCTGGGAACAGAATCAGTCCTTTTTATATAGGATTGTAGGGATGTGACAGTAAATTGGCATTGAGTTCATGTGTTGTTTTTTTCTTCCTTTTGGTATGAAACCAAACACCTTCCCTAACAAATTACACCCAGACCTTGATTGAAAACTCACTCAGCAACTCTTAACATAGCAGAATGTTTAGACTATTCTTTCTATTCCTTCACAAAAGTAGGCCATGTCATGCAATGTCTTAAGAAATGCTCATTGTCCATCACAGCAGCCTGTGGGTCTCATTGACAAATGGTGTCTAACATATAATTGATGCCTAGCAAATGTTTGTCGACCCTTTTTTTCCCCAAAAAGGAAAAACTATTCTTTAAAGAAAACTGTTTTTCTAAACAAAAAGTTAAAAATAATTTAAAGACAAATTTAAACCCAACTCAATGACTACAGAGATCAGCCTACGATATGTAATTTACATATAACTAAAGACTATCCATTTAAATATTTATTTATTCTTTTAAAAAAATCTACTTAAGAGAAAGGTATCCACATCAAAGTTTGAATGTTCAACAAATCTCTCTCAACATGCACTCAGTTGTTGTGGTCTGTGTGTAGTATTAGTCTCTAACAAGTTCTACCAAGATTTGCCCATGATATGGCCACAGAATTAAAAAAAAATGGTTTCAGCAATTCTGAACGCAAAGGCAAGGCCAGCGGCAAGAGAAACGAGCGCCGGGGGAACCCAACCAGAAAGCCAAAGCCCAGAACACCGGTTCGGAAAGGCATTCAACCCCAAACGAAATAAAGGAGATATGGGTTTGCGAAACCACACCCACCCGAAGCCGAAATATAGACGTCACAAGTTGGTGCATTAGAGGCACAGGTTATCGGATCATGGCAAGTCCAATGTTAGAAATGAGGAGGCTCTGAAGTATGTTTACACCACTGTCAATTACCAGAGCTCTCCGTGACCTTGTGAAGCGCCATGAAGAGACTGTTAGAGTTAGCGGTTTCCAAGTTAGATTTCTGAAGCTCAAAGAAAAGTCCTCTCATCCCAAGTTTCTTTCTTATATTGTGGACATTTTGATTAATCACCACTTTATCCAGGAAAAGTTTCCCCCATGTTATTTCTGAATGATGTCAATGTGTAACCCCATGGCTGTTATTTTCTTACATTTTTTCCTGTTTTATGTTTGAGTTCATAATTATGAATTTATGGTCAGTTGACTACTGAGGATTTAGTGACTGAGTAGTTCCACAGTTCCACTACTTCTAATGCAAGTTGACAGACACGGATTATGGGAGTGAAATAAATTTGTCTTTTTTCCTCTTCAAATTTTTAAGTTCTGATAGTTTTGACGTTGAATTCAAAGTATATGCTATAATATCTCCAAGTATCCAACTATCTTATTTATGTTCAGAAGGGTCAACCAAATGAACTATTTGATTGCTTATATTTTCTTTTGTCATATGTCATCTCTTTTCTCTTTTCTTTGATTATTGTACATTTACTTACATATCAACATGTCTGATATGTTACATTTCATTTTCTGGTGCTTTTACTGATATTCTATTATAAAAAATGTGATGGAGTTTGTTTCTATTTCAATGGAGCAGTAAGTCTAAATCATGATTGATTGACAAATATCTGCAGTCTATTCTCAAGGGTAATTTGCAGTATGCTGCCATGAGCGCTTTAAGAAGACTTCCTTTGGATCCAGGGAATCAAGCTTTCCGTTATCGTGCTGTCCAAGGGTAAGTGTGTTACTTTTTTTCTGGGACAGTTGCTTATTTGATGCATGGAGTTCTGATGCATGGAGTTCATACTCTCATCAAGTTCGGAGAATTGTATCATTTTATGAGTTAGGGACCTAGTTGATTTGGTCTTGTACAATTCCTTTTGAGACAAGAAAATAGCTAAAGCAAGCTTGAAACAATTAGTTTGGCATGTGAAAATTGATTGATTCATAAACCTATGTTTGGTCAATTTTAAGAGTCAACCATTCAATTTCTTTTCTTTGTTGAAGAAGTGACTTGCGACATTGTTTTGATTTTTTTTTTGCGTAAATAATAATTTTACGGAAGACAGAAAGAATGAGTAATACAAAGCTGGGATCTGATTTTTTTCATTGGAGTCCCTCCCTGAATTATTTTTGAATGATTTTGTGATTATGTTTGGCAAGCCTATTTGGTTGAGCATAAGTTGACTTACAACTGTACTCATGGTGATGTAAACCAAATCCAAGACCACACAATGAGGGCTCAGGGGGTTTAACAGTATCCTGCAGCCCTACCAGCTACCCAAGCAATTGCGACCAAGGATAGGGGTATTTTGGTAATTTTGCATATTTTTGTGAGTCTAAATTAGGGTTTAGGGGACCCTAGATCTGCTTTTTTGACATTGAGTTCCTGTTTGTCAACTTATTAAAGAGTTTTATTAGAGTGGGGTTCCTAGTTTGTGAAGGGGTCCACTAGAGTGGTCCTACTCATTGCAAGGAATCCATATCTACTCTTAGAATTTAAATTGGTTTCCTCCGGAGTAAGTTATGAAGGTTCCTTGTGTAAATTGGAAGTCCTTGTGTGAGTTGAAGTCCTAGTCTATTAGGAGTTTCAGTTTGATTTGCATTGCAGGTTAGAGTCCTACTCTAATTTCTTTAGTAAGCTATAAATAACCCTTCAAACCTTGTGATCAGCAAGTTGATTTCTAAATAAAATGTTGAATGAGTGTTGAAGGTAAGCAGTAAGCTAGAGAAGTCGTGGGTTCCCTGGAGGGGGCCTATGGCACTTCAAGAGTACTGAATTCTGCAGAAATTCTTCAACTTCAGCTTTCATCTTCAATCTTCCACTAAGTGCAGGCCCCTTCCCCAACCCCAATACTCACTCTCCCCTCTCACCCGTAGTCTTCCTCATCCTGTTTAACCTTAGTTTTCTGAAGCCCAGCCCCTCCCTGTTCATCGTAGGCTTCTCCCAACCCTCCCCAAACCCTGTGGCAGCATTAGGAACACTCCCCCAATGCCTGTTAAATCATCCCGTCCCTTCCCCTTGTCCTAGACTTCTAATCCCAGCCCTCCCCCTTCACGTTTCTTCTTTTCCAGCTTGTTGCACATCTGGAAGTGCAGAAAATTAAAATACAGATTTGCAGCAAGTATTCTAAGACTAATAGGTCCCTGCCTCCTTGATCTAACCCTTCCCCTTTTAGAATTAGAATATCACTACAACCCCCCTATTTTTGGTCCCAACTTTCCAACCCTAGAATTCTGCAGTGTACTTTCTTATTAGGAAACCCTAACCCTCAAATGCTTCAAACCCTAAACTCAAGTTACAGTTCTAAAATTACAAGTACCGCAAGGTTTAAAGCTTGAGAAACCCTAAACCCCTAAGTCTGGCTGAGCCTACCCTACCCCTAGCCTAACCCTTACACCACTAGAATTTGTCAAAAACGTCCACTGAAGGGTATTGCCCTAGAAAACTGCTGGTTCTCAGGGAAGAGGATCCTGAAGTGAGACTAGATCTAGGGCATTATTCCATTCAGCCAAACCCTAGATCCTGGTTCATTTCACATGGTGTATATAGCTTGTATAATTTTCCTGCTTTTCCCTTTTTTTCTTGGGGGGTGGGGGGAGGGATATTTTATCTAATGCTTTTATCTTTTTTGAGAAATCAATATAATTTTGCTGTTGCTGACATTAGGAAAGATTGTTTTCATCTTCATATCTTTCTGTAGGTTGTTTATTTGTTCATTGTATCCTTTTGCACTTTCCTGAATAATTTTTTATCTTGTCATCCTTTCTGTACTTGTAGGTACATTTTTGTTGTCCCATTCTTCTAGAGTCCACTGTTATCAGTTTCACATTTCTTCTTTTGGCTTGTTAAATTTTCTTTTCTTTTGGTTGGGGTTTGGGGTTTGGAGTTTGGGAGGGCTGGGGAAGGAAATTGCAAACAAAATTTGGTATTTTCATTTCTCTACAAAAGGTGTAACGACAATGCGTGGTTTCCCTCTCCAAAAAGGAAAAAATTGGGGGGGGGGGGTGAGGGGTTAGAAAAAAGAACTAGAGTACTGTTGGTGGCTTCTGCCTCTTCTTCTTCTTTTTATTTTTTTATTTTTTTATTGATTATTAGTCAGTAATAGACTACTACAGATTTTGAACTCTTATTAGTGCAGGATTTCATTCACTGATCCCATTGCTGTAAGGCATTCTCTTGGAATTCTTTCTGAATTAGCGACTGTGGACCCAGCTTCCGTGGCAATGGATCTAGGTGTGTTGCTTGATTTAAGATGTTCTATTATGTTGTGTTAATAGTTTATTTGTACCCTTGATAAGTTCTACTTGATGCATATGTATGCTGAAGTTGCATGTGCCAGAAAGAATATTTTTAGCTCAGCAACTTGGTAATATATCTTTATGGAGCTTGTGGATCATACATCAGAATAATCTTGAGAAAGATTTCCCACTGCCATCCTAAAAGTCATGGGAATGGCTAACTTGTATTCTGGGGATTTTTTTCTTTCTTTTTTTTTTTTTTTTTTTTTTTGGGGGGGGGGGGTGTTGTGAATGACTAAATTTCCAGTGTGAGAGGGGGGAAATATAGGGTTACTCGATCTCCATGGCATATGATGTTTAGCTACTGGTACACCTAGAAGCTTGAACTGGTTGGGATGGGCAGGATATATGTATACAGTGGCACTCCCTTGCATGTGCAAGCCAAGATTGCATGGTCCTTGCATCTGGCCAAGGACACATGGTCCTTGCATGTAGTCGAGAAAACATGAAAGACCTAGTGCTCTTCCAGGGGGCTGACGCTGAACATTGGACCTTCCTACTTGATACTACATTAGCTACCATTTCACCTATAACTTGAACGGTTAGGGAAGGGTAGGATGAACATATAATAACATATTTATATTTGGATAAATTTCTCTCTCCCCTTTACTTACTCTCTGATTACTCTTACTCTCCTATCAAAAGTTTAACCTCTCTTCCCTCCCCCCCTCAAAAAAAAAAAAAAAAAAAAGGAAAAAGAAAAAGAAAAGATAAACTATTATCTCTCTTCCCCTGATATTTCAAAATGACTTAATTGCCCCTTTATGATTATGTTGACTTTCTTTTATTCATTTTTTTCTTTCTCCCCTCTTTCATAGATATTCTTTGTACATGATTAGCTGTAATATTATTATTTTTTTAAAGTTTTCTTTTTCTTTCTTCCTCTTATACATGAATGTTTTATTCTTTCCTTTCTCCCTTTTATCCTTGTAAGAATCCATTAAATGTAAGTAGATGTATTTTTATAAAAAAAAAATGTTCTTCGTCCATTTTCTTTATTGAAATCCATTAAATTGACAGATGCATTTTCTCTCTCTCCCTTGTTCTTAAGAGTTATAGCAACTTGGGGGGGGGGGGGTTTGAATAGGTTACCACTAGTGGATTAGGTTAATTTTCCAATTAATTGCCAATTCAAGATTAAATTGACAAATTTAAATTAAATTAAGCAATTGCAATCAACAACAACACAACAATTTATAGTGGTTCGACTTGAAAAAGTCTACGTCCACTCTTTGCTTGGCCTCAAGAGAGATTCCACGAGTGATATCTTTCAATAGGTTGTGGATCAAACCTTTACAATCTTTGTTGGTCTTGGGTAAAAGCACCCTTTACAATATTGTTTTAATAGGGCAAGTGCACCCTCTACAATCTTTGTTCTAATAGGGCAAAAACACTCTTTACAATTCTAGTCAACCTAGACTAGAATTACAACACAAAGTTTCAAGGATAGGGAAAGATGTTACCTATCAAGGGTTGTTACACTTTACCCCTAGAATGAGAGTGATGCAATGAGAATGAATGCTCAAATTGAATGAGTTGCAACACTGTTGAATGCCCCAAATGCCTTCAATCACCTCAGCCTTGTTCCATTGAGCTTACTTTGCTTCCTTGGAATGAGCTTCAAAGAATGGGGATGGGAGAGAAGCAAGAACACAAGTAAGAGAGATTAGAGAGATTGAGAGTGTGTAAGTGATGAGTAATAAATACACTTTGTAGAGGCTCTTAAATGGGGGTGTTTTGTCTTTAAAGAAGCCCAAAAAGTTTGTTGGTCCAAGTCCTAACAGCTGGAAAACAATAAGTTTTTGACTGAGACCTACACCATTTGGGGAGACAGCGCATCATTTGGAAAATATAGCTGTTGGGCACTTGGGCTAAGGTTGGGCCAGATGGTGTACTGGTTGGGATAAAGCGGTCTGCTGTTTCAAGACGGTGCACCGTTTAGTCAAATGGACCAATCCATTTGGTCATTGTGATTGCATATCATGCAATCTTTGTTCAGAGGCTTGTTGTTTTGGCTGAGTTGGTGCACCGTTTCAAAAGAAATGGCAAGCTGTTATGGATAGCAAGTGGATACTCGCATTTTTCATAGAGGTTTTGGTCTTCCTAACCAACCCTGCGTCCACAAATATTCTCCTAAGATGTCCTAGGTCATTTTAATGACAAGATGAATATGGTTACAAAAATTGAGTGTAAATACATATAATATGTGCATATGATGTGTCATAAGTCCTATGTGCATCCTATCATCATCTTGAGCTTGATCCTCCTTCAGTCTTCAATTCTTCATTTTGTCTTCAAGCTTTAAGTCCGTATGTCCAGTCTTAGTTGAGTCATTGCTTGGGACTCGAACATTCATTTGAGTTGGGTCTTCACTCTTCATTAGTGTCTTAATCAATCTTGCCTTTGGTCCATGTTCTTAATTTGATTCACTTGGCTTGATCTAGAAATGAACAGCTTGTGTTTGTTATCATCAAAACTAGTGGAGGCTAATGTGGCAATGCTGACCTGGCATTTCCCCAACAATAAAGATCCACTGGAGAAGAAAGAAAAAATTAAGAAGAAATTTAAAAATAAAAAGTCCTATAAAGAAGGGAAGGGAAAAATTAAAAATAAAAGACACATATCACGTATAATTGATTCCAACAAAAGAAGGAGAAAAGGTATCAAGAAAAAAATAGAGGATAATTTGGTCATTTTGAAATATTAAGGGAGAAGGAGAGGTAAAACTTCATTTTTTGGGGGAATAAGAGGTCAAACTTTTGAGAGGCAAATAAGAGTAAATAAAGAGTAAGTATAGTGAATAGATAGAAATTTCCTTTTCTATTCCAATAAAAGGGTAGGAGAGATGAAGAGTGTCTGTGATGGATAGTTGTTCTCATTTATATATCTAGGTTTTCTCCCTCACATTGTTTACTGGTGTCACATTGATTGCCTAGGCGATGTGTTGCCTTAGTTATTTACCCCTTAATTGCCTTGGTTTGGCTATACTCTGACAACTATAATGTGATGGTTTTATTTTCATAACTGTCACACCCACTTGAACTGCATAGGTTCAAGGCATGACTGCTATGCTACACCGGCACGCCACACAATCCAAGGTTGCATAGTTATTTGCCAATCTTACACCCACATCATAGATCTCAATATCAGTAGAACAAAGAGAATCCAAAATCATTAGTAGTAGAAAGAAAGCTAAATGGTATTAATAATGATCTAGGTTCCCACAAACTAATTATCTGAGTGCTTGATGTAAACTAAATCCAGGACCACTAAATGAAGTCCCAAGGGGTTTTTACCAGCACTCTACAGCCCTACCAGCAACCCCAGTAATTTTGTCCAAGTATAGGGCTATTTTCAAATTTCGGGTGTCTTAGGTCTAGGTCCTATTGAGTCGTTGTCTGGACTCAATAGGACCTAGACCTAAGACACCCGAAATTTGAAAGTAGCCATATACTTGGATGAAATTACTGAGTCCTTGTTTAAGTGGGATTCCTAGTTGTTTGGGGAACCCCTATTTTGAGTCCACTTTGATTCTACTTTTTATTAGGAGATATCCATATCTAGTTGTAGAATTTGGATTGTTTAGAGTTAGTTAAGGAGGTTCCTTGTGCAAGTTAAAGTCTTAGTTAATTAGTAGTTAAAGAGTTAGAATTGGTTAGGCAATTAGAGTTTTAATTGGTTTTGCAACTTAGGGTCTTTTTATAATTTATTTTTTGAGGCTATAAAGTAAAACCTCCATTCTCTGTGAAGTTAAGTTGAATTGGATAAAAAATTGAGAGCTTGGAGACAATAAGGTCGTGGCCTCCCCACGTCAGGTTTGAGAGTTTATGTTCTTCAAAATTCTTCCTCAATTACTGCAGCAATTCAACGATACCAGCAATCTTCTTCCATCCACAAGTAATTACTGTGATCCCCAACCCCATCCTTAGGCTTCACTCTTCTTATCTATCGCACCCTTTCTTTTTATTTTCTTGAATTTTCTTGAACTTTTGAATTTCTCTAGAGAGCCAAATTTCATGGTTAGATCTACACCAATCTGTTAGATCTATCCCAAACTTTAGGAGCCTTATCCCCCCAACCCTAGTGACCTTAGATCCCAATTTGACCCCAATCTGACTGTTGGATTTCAGGATATAATGATTTTCTTGAATTTTCATTCTTTCCAAGGCCTTAAAAACAAGGACTCAATTTAGCCTCCAAACCCCCACTAAACTTGGGGAATCTATCGCTATATTATTGTCTACATTCCTTAAAAGTTTCAACCCATTCTAACACCTATTGACCCAAACTTCCATCTCAAGGAATTTATCCCATATCCCCCATGGGATGAGCTTCATATCTTTGACATATTTGACCATTAAGCATAAACCTAACCTTCATAACACATATCACAAAGGAACCCCATATCCCCTAAATCCCCAAAACGCTTGACAAACCTAACCCTAGACCTTTCCTAACCTTAGAACCCCACAATCAGCCCATTCCCTTCAACTGCAGGGTATTCTAAACCCTAATTGACTGCTTATTCTAATGAATAGGATCCTGGAGTGAACCTAAATCTAGGGCAACATCATTATAGGGTAAACCCTAGAATTTTGGTTTACGCCAATGCTATATACTATCTTATTACATCCAAAGCACTGTTACATGGCATCAAAACTGTGTTAGAGAATAACATCTAGTGTTGGAAATCACATTAAAAAAATTAACTCTCTATGCTCCAAAAGCACAATTACACTCACACAATCTGCATCATATGTGTCAACCTCCTAAGTGGCTAAGCCAACCAAGTGTACTCCTCTAGAGCTAGAGTATCACTTGCAACACAACCTAAAAGGTCATCCTCTAAGAGGTGAACTTTTTGACACAATCTTAGTGAAAGATGCAAATGCAATGCAAATCTCTAACATATCGTATCTCCATATGCATCAATTACACCATCATAACGAATAATCGTGGAAGCAAGCAATAAAACAAACCACATAGTCCATGATAATACGTGGTCAATTTATTAGAAAATAAAAAAAACCCTCATCTTAGCAAATAATTACTTGGTCAATCCTAGCGTAGTACTACTAGCGACACATTACGATGACCTTAGTACCGCTTACACAATGAATACCTGTCTATTAAACGCTAACTGTGTTGGGAGCAGTCAAGGTCCAGACTCCAGACCTGAAAATCATTCTATCACCTTTCAGTTGGGATTCAGTCATTGGCAGACACCATCCGTTTCTGGTAGAATTTAACATCATACTCTGGAATAGGTAGTTTGGCATGATCTCATCAAATTGGCACATAGGAGTTATCCAACACCTAAACCCCTGTTGGTGTGTGTCGTATTATTGGGTATATTTTACTCAACCAAATGCACGCGCAATTCACATAATCATGACTTACAACTTATACATGTATCCCATACCACATGCACTCCTGTAATAAGTGAAGTAGAGAAATATAATAAAACTCTGCCCCATTTTTGTCACAATATCTATTGAAATCACGTATCTCATATCTCATCATTGTCACTACTATTCACAAGTACGCAATTATAATCACATAACCCAAACCCAATAAAAGATGATCAATGGAAGAATAATAGTGATGCATATAATCAAGAGAATAATAGTGATGCATGATGCATATAATCAAGTAAAAATTTCAAAAAGAAAACTAATCCTGCTTCCCTTTAGCGACGCGTCAACGGGTATTAAGCATTAGGCATCTGATATAGCCTCAGAATGGCTAGTCTTTAAACCTAATAAAACGACATCAATAAGTCAAAATATCCATAAGTTCTAAAGATCGAAACCATAAGCGCCTAGGATCTAGTCCCCACACTTTGTGGTGAACTATTTCACAATTTTGGTTCACAGATTCTGTCCAATTCCTATGCATCAAAACCATAAAATATGAGGGAAATAGGTCCCAAGTTCAGTCTAGTCTGAATTTAATTTTAATTAAAGTAGACTCCTAAAACTAACATCTCTTATAAGATCAAAGTCAGAATCCACTTAGAAATTGGGTTTTAGATCCCCTAAACTACAGTGTTTTGGTTTGTTCTGTTTTTATACAGAGTAGCAAAGACGACCGTATAGCGTACACCTTACGTTTTTTTAATATTTTTGATGAATGTATTATGTGATGTAGACTTAATTTTCAACATACCATAAAAATTTCATTTTGATCCACATTTGGATGAAAGTGTATGTTTTTGATCTGACAGTGATACAGATAGATATATGAGGGATCAAACCTCCTCCCATCTCAAGGAGGGCCTACACTTCTCTTTCCTAGTTGATCTTGCTCTTTGAAGTGGTTGTCAAATGTGAGGCGGAGAGCGAGAGCGATTCTATTTTTCAGTTGCTAAATTTGTTCAGCATTGAGAGAAGGGGTGCTTGCTGTTGTAGTGACAAGATCAATAGCAGCAGTGGCAGCAAAACATGGCTGGGTGCTGTGGAAAGATGTAGCACAGGCAACATCTCGTCAAGGATTCCACCAATATGGTTGTGGGCCTGTGGCAGCACAACTGCCGGTTCTGAAGTTTTGCCATTCATGGCATAGAATCCTTGGAAGATAATAATCTTCAAAGGCTGTAGTTTGCGCTTCCCCACGTGGGCAACAATTGATCTTGTTGAATAACCAACACCTCTTCCCTTTCCATTACATTGATCTGACTCTGGTCTGGATCTTGGTGTGCTTCATTCAGCTGGACATATAGAATGATAGTCCGAATGTTCGCTTATGTTACACACTCGCTGGCTGTAAGGTTGTTGTGCTTGTTCTCTTGATTTGCTATATACCCTATTCACCTATCTCACTACACTCTTACCTTGGGGCACGTGGAGCCAAATCCAGGTCAGCTAAAGATAGTGATCCGGAAGCTGAGATGTTATATAACGAGCAAGGTATTCCCAATGCCAAAGCTTCCTGAACCAACTGAAGCAAGGAATACTAGGATCAGAGCACTAGCATCGCTTGCTCTCTCTATCGATTGCTTGCTGCCATCTCATCTGAACAAAAAAAGGAATAGAATCGGGGACACACTTCCCATCTGTTCCCGTCCCATTTTACCAAAAATGAGATGGAATCTCGGGTCCTAAAACTCCAGATATGATTTTTATAAAATTTGGGTTCAAAATGTGATTCCAGTCCATTAGTCTTAATTATAGTATCCCCCCCCCCCCCCCTTATCAAATGAGGTCACAGTTGTCTCAAAATTTGATATGGTTGTTCATTTATGAGTCCCCTACTTACACAAAAAGTTTCATTTTTTTTTGGGTGATGAACTAGGAGATCCACCCATTCTCCCATGACTTGACAGAATCAGTCAACAACAGTAGGGAAGTGAAAATATCAAAAGGGATCATCCGAGACCTCACTAGGGTTTGCCATGTGGTCTAGGGTTTTTCTCCTTTTATGGGTTAAAAAATCTAAGGAAGCCATGGCCAAGCTAATATAACCTAATAGGGGAATCATGTACATCCCTTTGATGAGGTGGGGCAGTTGGGTGGCATTTGAACGTTCATCTGTTTTCTTCTTCTTCCTTTCTTTTTCATCCTCTTCTCTTTTGCTCACAATTTTACATATAAATTTATGTATTCTTTGTTGCCTCCTTTTCCTTTTGCCTCCTTTTCCTTTATAGCCCCCGATTTCCACCACCGGCGCCCATCTAGATTCTTCATAACTTCAAGTTTCTTCTTTATTTTTTTTTGTTTCATTCTTAATCGAACTCGCTCACACTTTCTTCCTTATTTTCTTCTCTCATTCACAATTTTATCTTCACTTCACTTTTTATTCTTTTTTATTATATTTTTGTTCAAATCCTATATCTCCTTTTTGTCGCATCTCTCCTAATTTCTCTCAACTCCTCAACCAACTCCAATCCTTTAATTACTATTCTTTCTTGCCAATTTAATTTTAAGAAAATACATTAAAAATTATTATGCTACATTGTCTAACCCTAGATGTATTCCATCTAATTAATGTTTCAAACCAATTAGCTACCAATTAATTTATCTTAAAAAAAAAAAAATCAATTGGATTATTTTAGGCACTAGTATTACAATTGTATGTAATGCTCTGTTTTTCGGCTTTACTGACATTTTCCTCTCATGTATGTGCAGGGAAGGCTGCGCTTCCTGGAGGTAATTATTTATTTTATTTTTTCCTATTTTGTTTTTCCCGTCAAATTTATGCTTCACTAAGGAATATGATGTCGGATTCATGGTTTAGTGTATTGCGGGATCACCTCCTGACTAGACTATACAGTGGTTATGCATATGGATGTGTTGAACTTATTGATTGAGGATCTTCTGCTAGATCTATTGCCTGCTAATGTTTTCTATTGGTCAAAGGGGTTTGAAACAGGCATCAAATGTGGTAGGTTTGTGGCACTTGATTTCCATGTGCTAGTAACTGGCCTGGGATGCTTCTCTTACATTTTTGTAGTCTTAGCTGATATTACTTGGAAAACCGTGTTATCAGAAACTTTTTCCTGCAACTAAGATGCAGGTGCAGTTATCTCTTTGTTGTATTGTCAAGACTAATCAAGGTTTGGTTGATCTCAAAGTACAGATAATTGGTTCACTGTTGGTTCCTGTTCTGGCCTCACCAAATTGTACATGTGGTGTCAGTGTCTTTGTTTTAGAGGAAAAAGGGTAGAATTGTATTACTAAAAGCAAGAAAAGGCAACTTTGCACTCTGGATGTGTTACAAAGGCAGAGAACCTATTACTTACCCCTGGAAAGTCCAGACCATGGTACTGGTTTTAAAGTCTGAATGTAAGCATATGAGTGACATAAACCAAATTCTAACTGGAACTCAAAATGACTCCAGACACGAACTAGGGTTCTCTTTGGTATCATTTCATTTTTCGTTTTTGGTCAATAAATTTTTTTGGTCGCATTTGGTTTCATTTTTGAAGCCTTTTCTATTTAATTTAGAGGGAAAAAGCACAAAACAAAAATAGGTTGAGAGTTGTTTTTATTTTTCTCCCAAAGGAGTTTCATAATCTTTGCAGTACATTATTGTGCATATGGCCCGAGAATCGTAGGGAAAATGATAACTTGATTTTGTTTTTTAAGAACACAAATTCCTACCTTTTTTTCCTTCACCTTTCAGGACTGGTGGTAAGTAATCTGGTCATGGGTGAATTGTTTCTATGCTAAGAAAAAACTTATCTGACAGCAGTCTGTGTGGTACTTACGTGTCTGTAGAGTTTGTTCTTCTGCTTCTTGCTAGTTCACTCTAGCGGGTGCTTCTCCTTCCCTGAGAGATGATTTCTCTGCCCCCGAGTAGTATGGACGGATTTTCTGCTGGCCTGAGGATGTTTTGGTCCCATTCTTGGCTTCTCTATCTTCATGGCTGTTCTAATCCTTGCCAAAAGGTTTAGGTAAGTTGACTGATAGATAAAGACTCACAAAAGTAATTGAGGACGTGTAGAACAGATGATACGGTGAAGGATGATGTGAGTGAGGGTGGAATAGAGGAACCATTAGCAAGAAAGAGAACAGCTGACTAGAATTGTTGTTGAGCTGTGCTGCACTAAGTGCATGCCCACAAGGAGCTCTTGAGTTCGAGCCTCCTGACTTGCCACATCCCCACCCCCACCCAAAAAAAAAAACCTTTTACCTTGCCTATTAAATTAAAGGAAATAAAAGGGAAATTAATTTTAGGTCAAGCAGTATGTCGTGGAGATAAGGAACGAAACAAGTCTGACTTATCATCCATATATTAGAAGCATTAGAGTTACTAATTGATGTTCTGGGGAAGGTGAAGAGAAAGGCAGAGGTACCTATGTGGGCTGAAGGAGTTGTACGGGTAATGTCAGTCTCAAGTTGGTGAAGATGCTTGAGAATCTGAGCATAATCGTGTCCCAAGAAATAGAATTAGTAGAAGTCCTAGATGTAGGTGTAGACGTGTAGTGGTATCACCAGAAGAACTTTCTTTGTAGAAGTTCCTGTAATGGATGTGTTGGCCAATACTGGCCACCTGTACCATGACCACGGATACTTCCAGTATAGGAACCACGCTTCTGCTAGCAACAAAAATATCGCCTTCCTTTTAGAGGAGTAGAAACACCTTTGAAGGGCATGGACATCCTATGTAACCAAAAAAGGTTCCATTGAGTGAACACACCTTTTCCCCTCAAAATAAGTTACTTTTCGCTGAGCGGAAGTTCAGTTATAGGCCAGCAATGAACTTAGGTACATGAATTCAGTTCTCAGCATCTTGAGTTGCTCCATGTCAGTAGTAACTAATAAGAAGGTTGATGTATCTGAAGCTCTTTTGTAATTCTCTTATAGGTGTGGTACTCTTTAAGATTTGTGTCCCTTTGTAATAGTAAAACTTTTATCATATAGCTCAATGAGGAACAGAAGACTAGGGGAACCAAGAAACCTAGGAGAAGTGGTGAGAAAGGATAGTATAGCTAGGCCGATCTAGCATGGCCCGAAAGAACGATTGGAGGGCAAGAATCCATGTAGCCGACCCCATTTAGTTGGGACAAGGCTTATTGTTGTTGTTGTTGTTGTTGTTGTTATCATATAGCTCATATATCTGAGGGGTAGACATGCCCAGCCTTGATGACACCTTAACCACTATGATGCTGAATATTGAATTTTTTGGTGGTTGCCTGTGTATATCTAAAATATGTAATAATGCTTTCTTTTAGCGCTAAGACTGATTTTTCTTTATGGTGAAAAATGACTGACTGATGTTCTGTGACTCAGGGGCTCTATATGATGTTATATCCATGGATGATGTTCTTGCTAGGGTTTCTCTTGCTAGATTATGCCATACAATATCTAGAGCTCGTGTATTAGATGGTAAATCTATGTTTCTTCGTTTGTAATTCCAAACTGGTACATGCGTATGCAAATAAACCCTTTGTTGACACAACCCAAAATTTTGTGTTTACAGAAAGGCCTGATATTAAATCTCAGTTTACATCTGTGCTTTATCAACTCCTTCTGGATGGGAGTGAAAGAGTTTGTTTTGAGGCAATACTTTGTATACTAGGAAAATTTGATAACACAGAGAGGTACTTCCCCTTTTCCTTCCCATGTGTATTAACTAGCTTCTTATTTTTATTTTTTTGTTTGTGATAGATTTTCATGCCATTTCAAGATAGTGAATTTTTCTAATCTGACATTCAATTCTTGTAGGACTGAAGAACGGGCTGCTGGGTGGTACCGACTGACCAGAGAGATTCTTAAGATGCCGGAGGCACCTTCTGTGTCATCAAAGGATTCTAATGCAGACTTGAAGGATGGCCTCCCACCAAAGTCTGCCAAAGATAAATCACAAAAAACAAGACGTCCTCAGCCTCTTATCAAACTTGTGATGAGAAGGTTGGAGGAGTTCATTTCCCTTTGTTGAAGTATATGCAAGTTTTGAGCTGTTTTACTGTTTACGTTACTATTCACCTAAACAGTATTATGCCAGTGATACTATTTTACTTTCTATTTTTAATGTAGGAATCTTGCTACACAGGTTTTGGGACTTTCTAGAAAGCATAGTTTCTAATTTGGTGATAATTTCTATTTTGGTGGTAGTTTCTATTTTCAGAGCTTTCTATTTAGGAACTAGAAAGTTATTAAAGCTGTAATTTTTTGTTTCTTTTTTCTAGAGGACAATTACTTATCTCTCAAGTTGTATTAGATTCATTAGAAACTATAAATAAAAGGGCTCTGCGATTCTACTCTTTAGCTAGAATCACAAGCCTCTTCTGCTGGTTCTTTATCTCTCCTCTTCTTCTTCTTCTCTCTTTCCTCTGTTCAAGTTCAGCTACTGTTTTGATTGTTTAAAGCTTGTTTTATAACATGGTATTAGTTAGAGCTGTTTTGAATCAAAATAGTGACGTTCTCAATATTCTCTTCTAAAGTTCTCTTTGTTTTTCTGTTTTTCTTGGTGTGCAACCACCCAATGCTGTATATTATGGACTGTTAGATCAAGTATTCATGTGAACTGATCTTCTCACCTATTACCTTACCCTTACAAGTTCCAGAACTTGGATTAAATATTGTTTTCTACCTACCTTCGTTACCTCTTTTTGCTGCACTTTGCAAATCTTTTTTTTTCTCCTATTCAGTCCTAAGGTTGCAGAATTTTTGTTGTGTTCATTCTACTTCAAAATCTGGAAAACTGATTTGAATACGGCTGAATCTAAAGGATCTCAAGGAGATCATGTCAATGTTCAAATTACATTCATCAAGCTCAAAGGTAGTTCTAATTACTTACTGTGGTCACAAGTGGTTCGGGTTTACATACTTGCAAAAGATAAGCTTAAGTTCATTGAGGATGAACCTCCTGCTGAGACTGACAAATCCTATTTTAGTTGGATCCAAGATGATGCAATCATCAAAGTTTGGATGTGGAATAGTATGAAATCTGATATTGCAGCAAATGTTATGTTCCATAGGACTGCAAAGGGAATATGGGATGACTTGCAAAAGATCTATTCCCAAGTTTAAAATATGACTTAGATTTTTAGTATTTATGAAAACTATTTCAATTTTAGCAAGTTAACAAGTCTCTGCAGGAGTATTACAACTCCTTTAAAAGCACGATGGAGGAGTTGAATGTCTTTCAACCTCTTACCATAGATATAGAGAAACTTAAGGCCCAACGGAATGAATTTTTTGTATCCATGTTTATTGTAGGATTGAACCCTGAATTGAAATTTGTCAAAGGACATCTTGTTGGTGAGCAAGTCCCCAACCTTAGTGAAACATATTCTAGACTTCAACATATTGCCATGCCTGAAGGGAGTTTTGCAGAAAAAAGTTCTAAAGGAGAAAATTCAGCCTCACTACCTCTCGTGGAAGGGAACGTGATCGTGGTTCAAGGGGAGTTAGCAGATTTTCTGGAGGTTATGGTGTTTAGTTGTCTGATAAGACATCTCGACTTTATACTGATTGTGGTAAATATGGCACTTAGTGGAAGCTTGTTAGGCCAAACATGGAAATCCAGAGTGGGCCAAGCAACATTCCAATCAATGCCGTTTCGATGGTGGTACTAATATTGTAGCAAACAATGGTAGTGGTTCTGGATCTTCTTTAGGGGACTTGTCTAAGACTGTAAGAAATGATGTAAGCCAAAATCCTTCATCGTTTGCAAAATATTGAGACCAACACTTCCACTGGTACTTCTACTGCCACACTTTCTTATGTAGGTAACACAACACTTCTCACTTCTACTCCCACCCCTTGGATCATCGATTCGAGGGCCTTTTACCACATAATTGGTAAGTCATCACTTTCTAGCTCTTTTTCTAAATTTACCACTAAAAATTATGTTGTCATAGCTAATGGGATTTCCACACCTATTTTAGGCTTTGGAAGTGTTTCTCCTACACCTTCTCTTACTTTGTCATCCGTACTTCATGTTGCTTACTTTTCTTTTAACTTATTATCCGTTAGTCAGTTAACTAAAGCATTAAACTATTATGTGACTTTTACTCCCATTAGTGTTTTCCAAGACCTTCACGTGAGGAAGATTATTGGTGGAGGGTGTGAAAGGAATGGACTCTACTATCTGGACTATCTTGCCCCTATTGCGGCTCTCTCTGATGATGGTGTAAATGCTCTCCAGTGGCACTATCGTTTAGGCCATCTGTCTTTAGCTAGATTAAAAATTTTATTTCCTTCTTTTAAGTCAGTGTTTAGATTAAATTGTGAAGCGTTTGAGTTAGGGAAACATGATTGTGCCACTTGTCCTTCACGTTCTATCCCTCGTAGTGAGTCCGTGTTTTCTCTTCTTCATTCCGATGTTTGGGGTCCTTGCAGAATTAGTAATAGGCATGGTTTTCGATATTTTGTCACTTTTGTGGACGCTTACTTTCGTCTTACATGGTTGTATCTTTTAGAGGATCGGATAGAGTTCTTAACTATATTTAAAAGTTTTATTCATGAAATTTGGACTCAATTTTCTTGTTAAAATTTTTTGGTCTGATAATGCTTTAGAATATGTGCAACATGATATATCTAACCTTTGTGATTCTCTTGGAATGATTCATCAACCAGTTGTTTATTCACTCCCCAACAAAATGGAGTGGCTAAATGCAAAAATCGTCACCTCTTGAAGGTTACACGCGGTATTTTGATTCAAATAAATGCTCCCAAGAGTTATTGGTGTAATGCGGTTTTGATTGCTGGTCATTTAATTAACCAAATGCCTATGACTTTGCTTTCTGAAAATCTCCTTTTTCAGTTGTTTATTCCACTACAAAACCATTTTTAATTCCACCCAAAATTTTTGGCTATGTTTTGTTCACATACCACATCCTTTGGATAAATTTTCCCCCAGTTTTGTTGAGTGTAGTTTTCTTGGGTACTCACGTACTCAAAAAGGTTTTCGCTGTTATGATTTGATTGTTTAGAAACAATTTGTAAGTATAGATGTGACCTTTTTTGAAGACACTCCTTATTATCCTAGTCAATCTGTGTCTGTTGAAAACTGTGTTTTGGATGATACTCCTCCTATTCCCTCTTTAGTTTCTTCCACTAGTAGTGTTCCTCTACAGGTTTATCAGCAGAGACATAAGTTGGCAAAACATACTGTGGATAGTATAGTTCCTCCTAAAGATACTAGCGGCTTTCTTTTAGTGGAGTCTGAAGCTGACCCTACGGATGTTCCTTCTTCATCCTCTCCACCGGTGGATTCTTCTAGTGGAGATCCCCCTCCACCTTCAGATGACATACCAATTGCTTTGAGGAAAGGTACTCGTACTTGTACTTTATGCTCTAACATTGTTTATCATGTTCCAAATTTGTCTCTGTCTCTCATCTCCCTCTTAGCTTTCGTTGCCTTGCTTTGTCTCTGTCTGCCGTTCATATTCCAACCCATCATATCGAGGCTCTTAAAATTCCTGGCTGGAAAGCTGTCATGGATGCTTTATAGTCTCGTCATATGTAGTCTTTAATATACTTACCTCTTAGGAAAGATGTGGTCCATTGTTGATGGGTGTATACTGTTAAGTTCCATTTTGATGGTACAGTTGAAAAGTTCAAGGCCTACTTAGTGGCTAAGGGCTATATACAAACATATGGTGTGGACTATTTTGAGACTTTTTCTCCTGTGGCTAGGCTTAATTTTGTCCGTGTTTTAATCTCTTTAGCTGTGAATTATGATTGGCTTGTTTTTCAGCTTGATATAAAAAATGCATTCTTATACGATGATCTTCATGATGGAGTTTACATAAAGTAACCTCCAGGGTATGTTGCTTAGGGGGAGGACAATATTTGTGTTTCCAGGCTTCATAAAGCGATTTATGGACTCAAATAGTCTCCACGGGCTTGGTTTGAGAAATTTAGCAAGACCGTGAAGTCTTTTGGATTTGTGCAGTATTATTCTAATCACTCTATCTTTGTTAAATGACAAGGTGATTGTGTTGTCATCATGGTAGTTTATATTGACGATATTGTTCTTTTAGGTAGTGATGTTGGAGCAATCCACGTAGTCAAGGCACACTTACAAAAATCTTTCCAAACCAAAGACTTAGGTAATCTACAATATTTCTTGGGGATTGAAGTGATCCATAGGAAACAGGGAGTAAGCTTGTTACAAAAGAAGTATGTGTTAGATCTTTTGACTGAGATTGGCATGCTTGCTTCTGAACCTAGCGGCATTTCCATGGATCCTCAGTTGAAATTAGGACGTGATGATGGTGACTTATTGGATGATGTCCATCGTTACAAGAGTTTTATTAGGAAACTTATTTATCTTACTGTTGCTTGTCCTGATATTTCTTATTCTGTTGGTGTGTTTAGTCAATTTATGCAGTATCCTAGGAAGTTCCATTAGGACATAACAATGAGAGTACTTTGGTACCTTAAGAGTGCGCCTGAAAAAGTCTATTGACCAAATCAGAGTATGGACTTGGTTGCCTTTTCTGATGTAGATTGGGTTGGATCCGTCATTAATAGCCAATCAACTACAGGTTATTGTACTTTTCTTGGTGGAAATCTTGTGACTTGGAAGAGTAAGAAGCAATCCACCATTGCCTGATCTAGTGCTAAAGCTGAGTATAGGGCTATAACCCCCACCGTTGCTGAATTGATGTGGCTTCGTTCGTTGTTAGAGGAAATGGGATTTCCAGTTTCTACCCCTATGAAAATGTTTTGTGATAATCACGCTGCCACTTATATTATTAGTAATCCAATGTTCCATGAGAGGACGAAGCATAGAGAGGTAGATTGTCACTTTGTGCATGATGTAGTCAAGAAGACGCTTATAGCGACTCCTTTTGTGAGCTCTATTGACCAGCTGGCTGATTTGTTCACCAATGCTCTGTTTAGACCAAGTTTTCAGTCTATCTATTGCAAGTTGGGCATGGGAGATTTGTATGCTCCAGCTCGAGGGGGAAGTGTTTGAAGTATATGCAAGTTTTGGGCTATTTTACTGTTCACGTTAGTAAACACGTGAACAGTATTATGCCAGTGATGCTACTTTACTTTCTATTTCTAATGTAGGAATGTTGCTACACAAGCTTTGGGAGTTTCTAGAAAGCATACTTTCTAGTTTGGTGATTGTTTCTATTTTGGTGATAGTTTATATTTTGGGAGTTTCTAGAAGCATAATTTATAATTTGGCGATAGTTTCTATTTTGGTGCTAGTTTATATTCTCAGAAATCTCTATTTTAGGAGCTAGAAAGTTATTAAATCTGTAATGTTTTGTTTATTTTTTCTAGAGGACAATTACTTGTCTCTCAAGTTGTATTAGATTCATTAGAAGCTATAAATAAAAGGGCTCTGCAATTCTAGACTCTTTAGCTACAATCGCAAGCCTCTTCTGCTGGTTCTTCATCTCTCTTCTCTTCTTCTTCTTCTCTCTTTCCTTTGTTCAAGTTCAGCTGTTGTTTTGATTGTTTAAAGTTTTTTTCTAACACCCTTAGTCCTTTTTCGTCTTTTTCTTTTATTTGATTGATTGGTTTTCTGTTGATCAATAAAAAATGCAAAAAAGTTTGTAATGTTAGAGAGTTCTCTCTTAAATTTACTTGTTGCTATTTATTTTGATAGTTTTTCTAACCTAGCTTATGATTTGATTATTCTTAGATTGGAGAGTGCTTTCCGCAGCTTCTCCAGGCCGGTGCTTCATGCAGCAGCAAGAGTTGTTCAGGAGATGGGCAAGAGTAGGGCTGCAGCGTTTGCATTGGGTGTGCAGGATATTGATGAAGGTGCTCATCTTAATGTATATTCCGAGAGTATTGATCCAGTTGATTCAGATATCAATGAGACTTCTTCTGAAGGTAGCTGCCTTTTCTGTGCATTGGTCAAGTAAATGCTTTGCTTTAGCTTGTAGGAACTTTTTGGATGTGTCAGGTCTCAATTGGGTTTTTTTACCATCATGTTTTATAATATCATATCAGTTATTCAATTATTGATCCGTAATTAGGGCACTTAAGTTTATGTAATCCTTGTCACTAAAATGTGTTAATATTTCTGAAGAGAAATTGTTAGGGTATGCTAGGTTGAGTGGGAATATTTTTTGATCTTTTAATGAGCACACCAAAATAAAATAAATTTTTTTTGTGACAACTAGCTACAATGGGAGGTAGAAGAACCAATGCATTAGTTGATTATGGTTATGTGGTCAGAGAGTTGGGAATCTAAATAGTTTTTAACCTTTAATGATTATATGTAGCAAAGGCAGTGGAAACTAAACAGGTTTTTCCCTTTTCAATTGATATATATATATAGTTTTTAACCTTTAATGATTATATGTAGCAAAGGCAGTGAAAACTAAAGAGGTTTTTCCCTTTTCAATTGATATATATAGGGAAATATTTTGGATGGTTATAACAGAAGCAAGCAATGGAAACTGAGTGTCATTATCTGGACTCTAGAGAAGAAATGGCAATTTGGGGATTTTGAGAACAAAAGAAGGGTGACTATATAGGGTAGAGAACTGCATAAATCTGACTGGAGAAGAATACTTTGTAATTTGGGAATGGAAAACTATCAGGATGGAGGGAGGGGGGGGGGGAGATGTCATGTTTTCTAGTGAAATCCACCTATCTATCTCTAGAAGTCCAATGTTTGGAAACTAATGGAAAAATAGTTATTTTCCTTTGTAACAAATATTTCTGTTTTTATAAAAATACTGTAAAGGAAATGGATTCGATGTATCTTTTCTCTTTTCCACGTAGAATTCTATCCCGATTTCATATTTTAAAACTCAAATGAATGAGAGAAACGAAAAAGAAATATGGATGCTTTGTAATATTTTTGGCCAATTCACTCAATTATATTATTAGAGAGATATTGCTCCCATTGCTAAGCAACCTTTCAAGTTCCATAAATATTAATGTATGTAGTAGTGAAAAACATCATTTTCATGGTCCACCTCAAGATTATCTTTGTCTCAAAATTAAAGTTGAAATTGATCATTTACCTTTCTCCTAATGCATTGGTCATGTGGATCAAAACCCACCCATGAAAGAAAGAGAAGTACTAAAGTAAGCCATCTAGTTGACTTATTTGCATCAACTGTTACCTATATTTTTTTTGCACAGGTAAAATCCCAATAGAAGTATGGAAGAGTTTAGAAATCCATGGGCTAGGTTGGTTGACCATGTTGTTTAATAAGATTATGAGCACAAGAAAAATTCTAGATGAATGGAGTGGAAAAACATTATGGTACCAATCTAGAAAAAAAATTAATAACGGGGATATTAAAAGTTGCAATATGTGTAGTCATAAAATTGATTAGTCATACTATCACGTTATGGAAAAGGATAATTGAAACTCATTTGAGACAAGAAATCACTATTACGGAATATGGAGAAACCAATTTCATGTAATGCTAGGAAGGTCTTCGACGGAAGCTATATAACTTAGTAGGAGACTTAGCGAAAGGTATTGAGAGTGTAAGAAGGATCTTCATATAGTCTTTATTAACCTAGGAAAAGCTTGTGATAGAGTCCATAGAGAGTTAATTTGGCAAATGTTAGAGAGGCGAAATGTTTCAAGTAAATATGTTAACATAGTCAAAGATATGCATGATGGTTCAGTCACAAGTGTAAAAGCTGTGGAAGGCCAAGGTGGCAAATTCCCGATTACAGTTGGGTTACATCAAAGATCAGCTTTAAGCCTGTATTTATTTGCACTTATCATGGATGATTTAGTTAGACATTTAAGATGAGGTTCCTAGGTGTATTTTTTTTGCTAATGATATTTGATTTGGTAGATGAGACACCAGTAGGGATTAATACCGAGTTAGAAATATGGTGATCACTTGGAGTCAAAAGGTTTTCAAATAAGTAGAACAAAGACGGAATATCTAGTCTGTAACTTTGGGCATGCTCGGTGATGTAGCCTCACTCTAATGAGGACTAAGTCTTTCAAGATCTCTAAGGCAGGACTGGTTTCCAAGCCCAAGTAGTGAAGTCAGGAGGGGGTTTGAACTGACAAGACATGTGAATCTCCTGGTTAGGGTAATAAGATTCTAATGGTTTTATTTGTTATTGGTGGATGGTTTTGGTGAGATATAGAATAATGGGTGTATGGTTGGATTGAGTATAGATCTGATTGCCTAGATTCTGCTCACCAAGTTTTAATGGATTTGGATGGTGGAATGTGGAGATATCAACCATCTTGATGTTGGAGGGAAATAGGGTCATAAAAACAAGAACTGGCTGATCTGGAGTATGGCTGGTTGGTATGGGCTGCAACTTGGATCGAAAGTCAGGGGTGATGTGGTGGTGTGATAGCTGGATTTTGAGGTTAATCTGATGGCAGGTTGTGGAGGTATGCCACTTCCTGATGGGGATGGAGAGAAGGCTTCAAACCAAGGGAGGTGATTCCTAAACAGAAAATAAAAGGAGGGGGGGGGGAAGGGTTGTGGTGAAATGCTGTGGACTGCCAATGTGTCTGAACGGGAAGCCTTGTTGATGGAAGGATACAAATGGAGAATGAGATCGAATTTTATTCTTCAACCATGATAGGTGTCTATGCTTGACTTCAGCTTAGAACCCCCACACATAACACTGAAAATACCAGAGGGATAGTTGAAATAGAAGCTTTATTCATCAATATTCAATATGCGCTCTTCCCATCAAGTGGACGGGTCTATTAACGGGAAGCCTTGTTGATGGAAGGATACAAGTGGAGAATGAGATCGAATTTTATTCTTCAACCACGATAGGTGTCTACGCTTGACTTCAGCTTAGAACCCCCACACATAACACTGAAAACACCAGAGGGATAGTTGAAATAGAAGCTTTATTCATCAATATTCAATATGTGCTCTTCCCATCAAGTGGAGGGGTCTATTTATACAAATCTTTGGCTGGAATCCCTAATCTACTTGAATTCCCAGCCTTTTTTGAGTCAAGTACCGCGAGGTATTTATTTTCAAATCTGTACGGGGACTGACCTGAAATAATAACAGAAAACATGTTTAGTAAAAGTCTCGCATACCTAATATGCCCTGGCTGGACAGAATTCCAATTCTGCCTCTGGATAGCAAGCTACACTAAAAACTAAAATAAAAATCACAATATGCCACTGGGCAGCAAACCTAGGTGCTGGCAGCAACACTAGGGCCTTCTCTTGGCCTTCCACTTTAGTCTTCGAGGGCTTAGATGTCACATGGACAGATAATGAGGTGGTAAAACTTGATGAGAAGGAGATTCCACAAACAAATTAGTTTAGGCTTGCTCTCAATCATAAATAAATAAATGTAGAGGTTGACTTGGGGAATCAAAAGAGGATGGATGAAGTGAGGAGTTGCCTTGGGGGTTTTCTGTGATTGACGCATTCCTTTAAAACTAAAGGAGAATTTTATAGGACTATAGTATGACTAGTGTAGCTATGAGACATGGTTTAGAGTACTGGACTGTTAAGAAACATCATATAGATAGATTCAGGGAGTGGATATAAGGATGTTGAGATAAATGAGCGGCAAAACTAAGAAGGATAAAGTAATGAACGATAATATTAGAGCTGGTTTGGAAGTAGCTCCAATAAATGGTAAGCTATGAGAAAGTCGTTTGAGGTGGCATGACTTGGTATGATGGAGTCATTTAATCTGGACTGATGGAACTAAAAGAGCTAGGGTCATACCTAAAATTACCTTAGGAGTAGGGGTGTCAAGAGCTTCAGGTTGGGTTGGGCCAGCCTTGAACCACCCTACCCTGGAGACTAAAATTGAAAGAAGCCCTTCCCAACCTTGTCAGGGTTTAAACCCTAACCCGACCCTAATAGGGTCCGACCTAACCCGGCCCACCCTGATTAACCCTAATAGGGTCGGGTTGGCCCTGATTTACTCTGACCCGAACCCTAATTTTTAGTTTTGAAGGGTTAATTAATTTAATAATTTAAAACACACTCCCTATCCCATCTAGATTCTAGAGTACTTCTCTTTCACAATCTTTACTATGATAAAACTTGTAATTTGATTATCTTCAATGCACTATCCTTTGTTCTATTTGAAATATTTTGCTGCCCATGAATTTTCTAAATTGTTCGGTGGTACTTACAGATCAAACACACACATGGTCTAAATAAAACCTTGACATTGGATGAATAAAGAACAAAATCTTTCTGAGATTAGCAGACTTGCCCTTCATCCTTCCAAACTCATTTTTCAAAAGAGAGTAAGAGAATCCTGTGAAAAGAACAAAATCCTTCACAGAACCCAACAGCGCCGGGAATGTTATATATTGTATGGAGAAGTGGTATATGCCAAGAACCCCAAAAAACAAGTATTGAACGTGTGGAGAGGTGGTTTGACAAATTGATTACAAGCACCAGTCTCCCTACAATATAACAACGTTAATTTCTACCACAAAAGATTCCAAACATTGAAAATCAGAACCAAGGAAAAAAGAAGTACATATATACCAAAATCACGAAAGATTAATGTAATTCGATATTATTGGAGTCTCTTGATCAATTGAGCGACAATTGGAGGGATGGAGTTGAAGAGACGAAGAGCATACACGATTATTGATTTGGGAATGTGATATTTGTGGAAGTATATTTAGATATTTAGGGTTAGTCATGATCGGGTAGACAATGAGGTGGTGAAACAATAAGGAGATTCCTAGAGTGATTGTTTTAGGTACCTTGGTTCAATTATAAATAAAAAAAGGTGATATGGAGGATGATGTGAATTAAGTGGAGAGGTGCGTCCGGGGTCCTGTGTGATTGACGTATTCCATTAAAGCTTAAAGGAAAGTTCTACAGGACCGTCATTCGACCAGCTTTGATGTACGGTGCAAAGTGTTTGGCTATTAAAAAGAATTATGTAGATAAACTCAGTATAGCAGAAATGAGGATGCTAAGATGGATGAGTGGCAAAACTAGGAAGGATAAGATAAAGAATGATCATATTAGAGTTAGGGGCAGACCTAAGATAATCTTAAGAAAAGTGGTGAGAAAGGAGGGCAAATATCCATGTAGCCAACCCCATTTAGTTTGGAAAAGGCTTATTGCTGTTGTTGTTGGGATATTGAGATTGTTACTTACCAAAAATGAAGGGATACTCAAATTATTACTTACCAAAACAAAAGGGATACTTGAATTTTTTAATATAACTTTAATTTTATTAAACTAATGCAGGGTCGGGTTGGGCTGGGCTGGGTTGGCCAGAGGGCTAAACCCCAACCAGACCCGACCTTGTTAGGGCTGATTATTTTGTAACCCAAGCTAACCTAGGCCCACCCTTCGGGTTGAAAAAATAAGGCTGGGTTTAGGCCAGACTCAGGGCAGGTTTGACCAGTCAACAAGGTTTTATTGACACCCTACTTAGGAGAGGTGGTTAGAAAAGATATATGTGGCTTAGGCCTTTTATCCAGTATGGCCTTCAATAGATCTGATTGCCAGGCAACGATCTACGTAGTCAACCCCATTTAGTTGGGATAAGGCTTGTGTCGTCGTCGTCGTTGTTTCACGAATCTGTTTCAAATGCTATTTTCTTAATATGCTGAGTTAGATGAAAGTTCTAATGTGTTTGTGTTTCAAACCTGGAATTAAAAAAGCAAGAAATGATGCTTATGGTATTGCCCCTTGATCTCAATTGACGTAATAATTTTTTTATTTTTTTTTATTTTTATAGGGAGTTACGTCCATTGCACTGATTAATTGTAACTTTAGTTATCCTTTTTTCTAGTACTTTATTGCAAAGTACAAAATGTACTGCCATTTCATGTATTCTGTCTGGAGACTTTCTTCTTTGTAACTTCTCCCCCCCCCCCCCCCTCTCTCTCTCTCTCTCTATTTAGGTAGCAGGAAGGCTTCTGCAGTATCTAATGGAACAAGTGGGAAGGACTCGATTGCAAGTCTACTAGCTTCTTTAATGGAAATAGTGCGAACTACTGTTGCATGTGAATGTGTTTATGTTCGAGGGATGGTAATTAAGGCTTTGATCTGGATGCAAAGTCCACATGAATCTTTTGAAGAAATAAAATCCATCATCGCATCTGAGCTCTCTGATCCAGCATGGCCATCTACTCTTTTGAATGATATCTTACTAACTTTGCATGCTCGGTTTAAGGTATTCACGTGAGTCAATGAGTTTTCTTATACTCTTGTACTTGGGATGCATCTGTAGATATTTATGCATGTATAAAGGATGCGCCTTGCCTTGCTGTTATTCTGTCTATATTCTATGTCTGTTCACTTTCTGCCCTATACCTTTTCAGTATTAGTTCTCACATGAGAAAATGCATATTTTGAATTGACAGAGTATATCTTTGAATTGATGAATGTTATCGTTAAGTGAAAATGGTGAATGATCTAGATGAGAAAATCGTATACCTTGAGCTTTAGATTTAAAACTTAGGTAGAATTGGGCCAAGGGTTCAATTAACGGATCTTTTTTTTGGATTGATGGGACATAATCCGACTTGACCTTTAGGAACTGAGAAATTATAAGAAAGAGTAACTGGGGGGGGGGGGGGTAGGCCCTGCTTGTTTGGGAGCATCTCAGAAGCATCTAGGTGGGTATTTTGGCCTTACTCTGTATCTGGGTGCAGGGCACTCCTGGAGAGAGTTCTTTTTTCCATCACTTCTAGATTATCTTCATATACATCATAAGTGCCTGCATGGGTAAAGTTAACTTCCATGTATTTGTATATACCACTTCTATTTAAATCTTCAGCATGTGCTGCATAACCTGCATTTCCTTGACTAAATGGTGATGTATGGTGTATCAGGCTACTCCAGACATGGCTGTTACTCTTCTTGAAATTGCAAGAATTTTTGCCACCAAGGTTCCTGGAAAAATTGATGCAGATGTGTTACAGCTTCTTTGGAAAGTAGGTGCATATGTTTACTTTTAATTATCTTTATGTTGATGTATTACTGTCCTACAATTTCAGTTTGACCTAGACTTTTTTATATAAACCATAATAACAAAAAAGAATGTCGATCATTGAATCCTTGCATTTTTTCCCTAAAAGTTCATTGAGAAATTTATTGTTTTTTTTTTTTTAAATCTTATGATTTGTCTGAAGTTCAAGAAATCAACCCATGTCTTGTGATGATTTCTAATCAAGCTAGGGATTGTTCATGATGTTGGGTCTATTTAGCTGATGGATTGCAGCTGTGAACCAATCTTGGCCCTGTCCTAATTTTCTTTTTTACTGTTCTCTTTTGAACCTTGCTGAACCTTTTACGTCTCAGATGCTTCTTGCAAGTTATGTATCAGTTGAACAAATTTCCAAATCAGAAGTTCGTCATATATAAAGGATATTAAGATTTATAGGGAATGTGAATGTGCTCCTTTACAATGTTGGAACCTCTAGAGTATTTTTCTTGATATGGATCCTATACATGAATCTATATTCCAGACGTGCCTTGTTGGAGCTGGACCAGATGGTAAGCACACAGCCTTGGAAGCAGTCACAATTGTTCTTGATTTACCACCACCACAGCCTGGATCAATGTCAGGACTTACATCAGTAGATAGGGTCTATGCATCTGATCCAAAATCGGCACTAGCATTGCAGAGATTAGTGCAGGCAGCTGTAAGCATAACCTTCATTATTTATTTTCCTTGTGAATTTAATAGAACTTCATAAAAGGAAATATTGTGTCACACAGCATTCATTGAAGTGTTTATGACTTTATCAAATCCTATGGTGATTATACCTGCAGGTATGGTTCCTTGGAGAAAATGCAAACTATGCTGCATCTGAATATGCTTGGGAATCTGCAACCCCTCCTGGTACCGCATTAATGATGTTAGATGCTGATAAAATGGTGGCTGCAGCCAGCTCTCGTAATCCTACTTTGGCAGGTGCATTAACTCGGCTTCAGAGGTGTGCTTTCAGTGGGAGCTGGGAGGTAAGGATCTCTATGTATCTGCTTGCGCTTTCTCTTCTGTGTGTTTTCGTTCTTGTCCTATCATTTATATATAAGCTCTAGTTTGTATCCCTCAGAATGTACATACAGTTAAGGTTCTTGGTAACCCTTGGAGAACGAGTGACCCAAGTGAGTAAGCAGGCTGAGAAGATGGAAGGAGAAGTGGAGAAGTGAAGGAGAGAAAGATGGGGAATTCTTTTGGGGAAAGATTGGTTCCTGAACTAATTGCAGTTTTCAAGGCTCCAGATTTATCCTACAACATTGAACTGCATTTCCAACAGCTCAACTCTTACAACAGAGTGTCTTTTTTTTTGGGAAAAAAGATGTATCATCTAACCACATTATGCAATTGGATTGGATTTAAAAATTGTCGTTGACAGGATGATGTTGCCAATTACCTCCAATTAGTTCTTGTGCTAATTGAACTCTAAATGACTTTTTGTTAACTGATGTGGTGGAGTGACTAATGATTGTGCCTTTTAATAGTAAGGCTCTGTCTTTTTTATTGTTTTCTAGTGCTGTTAACTTGTCATAAATCTTTTTCCTCCATGTGTGCCAACTCAGGTGCGTATAGTTTCTGTTCAAGCGCTTGCTACCATGGCTATCAGGTCTGGTGAGCCTTTTAGACTCCAGATCTATGAATTCTTGCATGCTTTAGCACAAGGTGGGGTGCAATCTCAATTTTCAGAAATGCATCTTAGTAATGGAGAAGATCAGGGAGCCAGTGGTACTGGCCTTGGATCCTTAATCAGTCCCATGTTAAAGGTTCTTGATGAAATGTACAAAGCACAAGATGATCTGATCAAGTAAGAGCTATGGTAACTTCCATACTTCAATATTTAATTTCAATCTGATGGTATAGCCCTCAGCAATGTTTTTAATATCTGATATCCAGGGAAATACGGAATCATGATAATGCAAAAAAGGAGTGGACAGATGATGAACTTAAGAAACTTTATGAGACCCATGAGAAGCTGCTTGATCTGGTTTCCTTGTTTTGTTATGTTCCCAGAGCAAAATATCTACCCATGGGGCCTATCAGGTATGCTTTCCTGAAACTGCATGTACACGTCCATCTTTGCTTTTGACGAGTAGATGGGATAGTGACTAGATAAACCTTAAAATTTATACTAAATCATAGTACTTGATAACTTGTTTTGTCTCTCCTTAATTTAAACATTTAGCTATTTCAGTCTTCAGCATCTATAAATTGCCTGAAGATGGGAGTTCTTTTCCAACTTGCCTGAGTTTTTTTTCCTGCAATGGATTCGTTTCTTTTCTTTCCTCACCCTTCTTTTCTTATGGTTAGTTCTCTGGTTTAATTTCCACCCTCCTGTGGTCACCCATCACCTAACTTCTGCCGGATTTTTATCCAATCAAGTTCTGACTTGCTCAAGTTCTGTCAAGTGTACCATTAGATGATGTACATTTGGCATATTCTAATCCTAAGGTTAGTATTTTCCCAATCTTTAAACATGGTTTCTTTTCTCATCCCTCTACTCTATTCTCTTTACTCTTTCTCGGCTCTCTTGGCTCTCTCTTCTCCTCTGCCTTCTCCCTCTTCAGTTCCAGCAGCACCGGCCTCTCCACTGCTACGTGTTTTGAGGTGAAATTGCTAAAAACAATCTTTGAATAAAAGTGGATTGATCTTTTCTGGGAACAATCTGGAACTCCCACAGTTCTACGTATTATCCTTCAAAAAGTCAACAAATCAATAACCAAAAAATATTTACATACCCTGAGTTGCATTTTTTGCTAACATGGACATGGAAGATCCTTCAATATAAAGTGTCTATTGCTTTGATGAACTTCTCTCGTGACAAAGCCCCAGGTAAGACCAGAAAATGCATCTGAGTATCTCTAAGAACCAGTTCTGATTTACATAGAACCGAGAGAAGAGAAGAGGTATTATCATGGGGCTTTTCAAACAAGGATTGCAAATCATGTGGTCAAGGGCAAGGAAGAGTGGTTAGAAGGGTAAGCTGAAAGGTAGTTGGTTAAAAACAGCTTTAGCCTTCCTAATTTATGTCTAGAATAGGCCCACTTCTAATGACAGCTATCTAAACAGTATTGAAATAGAATAAGCTCCTTAATGATAACTAATGGAATCGACAAAATCTCATTTATATATTTAATTCCGTATACAGGATTAAACCCCAAATATGGGCCCTTACAGAAGAGGTCTATTACATTAATGAACTCTAAAATAAGAAGTGCAAGGCTTATAAAACCCATACATGGGCCAAAAGTAGTCTTTCTATGCCCAATTGCACAATTTAGTGCAACAGTATTGCACATTCATAGAATTTTGGTATCTTTCTTCTGGTCTTCAAATTGGACTAGAGAACTTTTCAGTGATTTTATTTGTTTAATAACCAGATTCAAGTTTGTGCTTGGGTATGAAATTGCACTTTATTATACAAGCCAATTTTTTCACTGAATTAAATTTGGGCATGTATTAACATTATTCAACTTCCGTTTTGGCCAAGTTTTTGGATATCGATTGAAAAATAATATTACCCAAGATGAGGATTGAATTATTCTGCCATGTCTCGGTTACTAGTGGTTCATTACTTTTCAGAATGTGTATAAGTGTATATTTTGTACATCATATATCTCTATGCACAATCATGTAAGTATTTGAAAGTACATTATTATCCAGGCCATTCATCAGCAATTGACTGTTAATTTAGGGTCTGCTGAACCTGCTTGTTGAGTTCTGGTAATGAGATCTTCTCTACCAAATATTGTACCTTTAACTTTGCTTATTGATTTATGGAGAAGTACCTGAGAAATATGTTAAACCTATTGCCATGGATGAAACCTTCTAGAGAATCAACAACAACAACAATAAACCTTGTTCAACTAAATGGGTCGGCTACATGGATTCTTGCCTTCCTTTCAATTAGTTATGTTTGAGGTCATGCTAGATACAAGGTTTAATCTATTCATATCTTTTCTCACACTTTTCTTAAGGTTGTCTTAGGTTTATCCTTAGCTCTTCTAGTTCCTTCAATCTAAATTATATCACTTCTCCGTATAGAGGCATTTATAGGTCTCCGTTGAACATGACCATGCCGCCTTAAACGACTTTCCCGAAGCTTTTCACTTATGGGAGCAACTCCCATACCAACTCTAATATGATCATTTCTTATCTTATCCTTCCTCATTTTGCTACTCATCCATATTAGCATCCTCATTTATGCTACACTGAGTTTATTTATATGATTCTTTTTAATAGCTCAACAGTCTGCACTGTACATCATAGCTGGTTGAACGACAATCCTATAGAATTTTTCTTTAAGCTTAATGGAATACGTCGATCACACAAGACCCCGGACATACCTCTCCATTTCATCCACCCTATTTTAATTCTTTGGGAAATGTCATTTTTCTATATCACCCTTTTTATTTGTGATTGAACCTAGGTACCTCAAACAATCACTCTGAGGAATCTCCTTATCGTCAAGTTTCACCACCTCATCATCTGCCCGATCATGACTAAAGTTACAAACTAAATATTCTGTCACCGTTCTACTTAATTTAAAGCCTCTTGATTCCAAAGTTGCTCTCCATGGTTCTAACTTGGTATTAATCCGCATTTTAGTCTCATCTATCAACACAATATCGTTAACAAAAAGCATACACCAAGGGACCTCGTCTTAAATGTCTTTGGTTAATTCATCCATTACAAGTACAAATAAATATAGGCTTAAAGTTGATCCTTAATGTACTCCAACTGTAATTGGGATTTCATTACTTTGCCCCCCCCCCCTGTTCTTACACTTGTCATTGAACCATCATACATATCCTTAACTATGTCTATATATTTACTTGCAACACTTCTTTTCTCTAGTATTTGCCAAATTAATGCTTTAGGAACTCTATCATAAGCTTTTTCTAGGTCAATAAATACTATATGAAGGTCTTTCCTACACTCTCTATACTTTCCCATAACTCCTAATTAAGTAAATAGCCTTTGTTGTAGATCTTCCCGGTATAAACCCAAACTGGTTCTCCGTATTGTGGTTAAGTGTCTCAAACGGATTTCAATTACTCTCTCCCATAATTTCATAGTATGGCTCATCAGTTTAATGCCCTTATAATTTTACAACTTTGAATATCTCTTTTATTTTTGTGAATTGGAACCACGATGCTTTTCCTCCATTCATTTGGCATTTTTGTTGTGCTTGAAGCATGCTCGTTTAGTAGACTAGAGAAATAGATTTCGCATCTTTTCTTAATATCCTCATCACATACTAGTACTTTACCATCTCCATTTTTAATACATCTAACATGGTCGAGATCTCTACTCTTCCTATCTTTTATTTTAGCATTCTTATAAATAGATTTTTTTTTCCCTTCCTTCATGCCCAACTTATTGTATAACTCTTCATACTTCTTCTGCCTTGCTTTTCTTGCAATTTTCCTAGTTTCATTTCTAGCCAACCTATACCTTTGAAGATCCTCAACATCCTTAGTTCATTGTCATGTCTTAAAACTAGCTTTCTTATTCTTAATGGCAGCTTGAACCTCACTATCGCACCACCAAGCTTCTCTATAAGAATGGAGTTTTCCTTTTGATTTACCTAGGACATCTTTAGCCACTTTCTTGGTATCCCATTCAAAATCCCACTTTCCTTGTTTGATTACTTCATTAGCGAAGGATTTCAAACACTCTCCTTTCAAGTTCCACCATCTTATCTTGGGATAGTTAACTTTGCACCTTTTATGAGTTTTTGGGGTTAGGCACATATCCAAGACCATAAGTCTATGTTGTGTGGTTAAGCTTTCCCCTAATATCACCTTGCAATCCTTGCACAACAATCTATCAGTCCTTTTAGTTAGGAA
This sequence comes from Hakea prostrata, assembly GCF_041222555.1. Taxonomy (NCBI): domain Eukaryota; kingdom Viridiplantae; phylum Streptophyta; class Magnoliopsida; order Proteales; family Proteaceae; genus Hakea; species Hakea prostrata. The sequence continues at coordinate 10,048,912 of NC_142605.1, forward strand.
GAAATTTATTTGTCTTCTATGATGTCCACTTCTAGAGAATCTGCACTTGTTAATTTATATTTTCTGTGCATGATACAAAATTTTCAACAATTAATGTTGGAAGGTTACGTTAAATGAATTCAACCCTCCACCCATACTAATGTCCAAGTGGATGTGTTTTTTACGACTTCCAAGTGCATCTTAGGTATGTGGTCGATGGTCATCAAAAAATTGGTTGCACCACTACCTGATCCTTTGTTCTGGCAATCTGCTTAGGATGAAATTCGAGGGTTAAGTATTATAAGGATTTGTACTAGTCCATATGAATGATGGATCACAATTTTGATCGATCAAATTCAATCAGTATATCCACCCATCCTTGACTGCTCATCTTCTGAGGTTAACTAAGATTGGCCAATTTTGGCTGAAGTTAACTTGGATTAGTCTCAGTAAATCTCTATCAGAGTGGGTAATTTAAACATATATCAGCCAACCCTTAATCTAGAATTTGCCCAGTTAAGTGAAAGAAATTTATACGACATTTTTAGTTGCCACTTAGTGAAACTTGTTCAATTTGAAATTGTACTTTTTTGCTCCCTCTTAATTTCTTTGCTTCAATGCCAATATTTGTCTGTGGATAAAATTTTTATTGTGGATCCTTGACATATGTTGTTCATAGTCTGTTAGATACTTGGGACTTTTAGAGATTGATTATCTAGCCTCACTTGGTAATGTTCTAAATTTTTGTAACAGTGCCAAACTTATAGACATCTATCGGACCCGGCATAATATAAGTGCATCAGGTGGTCTCAATGATCCAGCTGTGGCTACTGGGATTTCTGACCTTGTTTATGAATCAAAGACGACACCTACTGAATCAGATGCACTTGATGATGACCTAGTAAATGCTTGGGCGGCAAACCTAGGTGATGATAGTATATTGGGAAACAATGCAATGGCAATGAACCGGGTGAGGAATCTAATCATTTTGTATATAATATTTTTTGGATGAATAACTAGTATATAAATTTGGTACAGTTATCTTGTTTGTGTTTATTTTCTTTTGAATTATGTTGGACTACATGATGTCAAACTAATGATGTCCTCAAAAGCCAATCTATAGGTTGTCATAGGAGCATGTCTCCTGTTCTGTTGGATTGTTACAATGAAGAGCAGCCAGTTTGAATAATTTTTTTGGTTCCAACTTAAATTCTTCTATTATCTTTTTCTAGTTTCGGGTTGGGGGTTTGGGTCAATGATGTTCATGAGGCTGAATGGTTATGGTCATCATCTTGCTGTCTTTTTTTAGCCCGTGTATCTTTGAGGTGCAGGTAACTCAATGGCCAGCTCTTCTCTTTGTTCACTATTATTTCTCGATGCAATTATTTGTTACATTGATTTGGTAAATATTACCACTTGAAATTATCAAGGTCGTTCAACAGTATACTTTATATCTTTGTTCTATTGTTCATTCTCTGACTATGTGTGGACCTCAGTTTCACCCTACTTTCTTTTGATAGGATCCATGTTGCCGATCCAATTTAGTAGGGATAAGGGCCTTAAGGCTGAGTTGTTGTATTATTCAACAATACCTGTCAATCTTTTTCCTTTCATTTTTAAGGGGAAAAAAATGTTGTCCTGCTACTTTGTGTCACTATTCGGTTCTCTTTAATATATTTGATGTGGAGTTTAAGTTGGACTTGTGTTAAAGCTAATTTTTCGCTTCTCTGGTTATGAGCTTTGTTCATCATTTGTATTTAGCCTATTTTTCTTAAAAAATTCTTATGTAGTGTATTCTTTCTCCACTCCATTGTAGGTTAATGAATTTCTTGCTGGTGGGGGACCTGATGCCCCAGATGTTGAGGAGAACATTACCTCTAGACCATCTGTTGGTTATGATGATATGTGGGCAAAGACACTTCTGGAAACTTCTGATGCTGAGGTGTGTGTGACTGTCACAGTTTCCTTCTATTTGGTGCTAGATACACAGAATGTAACCTGATTCAAATATATAATTGCATCTAGCAAGTGACTGGAGATTGTAACATTCCCTTATTTTCGCAGGAAGATGATGCAAGGTCATCTGGATCATCTTCTCCTGGATCTGCAAGATCTGTTGAGTCTTCCATATCATCTCACTTTGGCGGCATGAACTACCCTTCCTTGTTTGGTTCACGACCTGCCTATGGGAGCTCAACGGTATTTGATTGCATGCACCTTTAAGTTGCTTGGTTTTCATGTAGCTTTTAGTGATACTTGATTGTAATATGGTTGAGCTTTCTGTGGTCCATATGGAAGCATTGAGTTGCAAGGTGTCTTTTTAAATCCCTCCTATTCTGCATATAGCATCACTTATCAATCTTTTGATAATTTACCTATTCTATTATAATTCACTATATATCTAAAATTTTTGTTAGTGTTATGATAATGGCAAAATTATGTTTTGAGTAAACCCCTTTTTTGTTACATTGTTAAGCTATGCTGAAAAGGTAATGTTATATTTTATTTACTTCGTTTTAGATTCTTCATGGTCTATTATTACTTTGGTGATATTCTTCAGGTCAAGCAATGAAATATAAGAACTTTCAGCATAAAAGATTGAGAAAAAAAAAAACAGCAAATAGCCACTGTGCTGGTGCCACGTGGAATCATTACAGTAATGAATTGACACCTAGAATTTCAACTTCAAATGCTGTTACTTTCACATGTCATAGGTTGTTCTCATCTAATGCTCTTTTGGGCTTTCAAAGTCAAGAGCGGCTGATGCTATAATCTGTATACTGTAGTAGTATATTACTTATTTTTTAGTTTCATTCAATTATGTATCAATATTCTAAATGTTGTTTCATTTGCTTTGGCAATTATTATGTTTTCCAATGTTCTATTTTTCATATCCATCTTTTTTTAATTTCTGATTTTCTTAGAACTGCATGCCATACCATTGTATTTCTTTCACTAAGACTGTTTCTTCTGTGGTAGAACATATTGGTAATAACCTCTATTTGCAAAATAAAATAACCGCAAGCGCACAATATCGTGTAGCTAACGGGTCGATCTTAGGGATATATACCACTTAGAATTCAACTTCTTAATGATTCAAAGATTTGAACTAATTAATTAAACTAAACAAGTGATCCTAATCCATACATTTAATGCAATTGAATTGAAATGAAAAATAAAGCAAACATAACCAACGCATAAATAAAAGACAGGAAAAAAATGCGAACAATAAAAATAAAAGGGAAGTGATCCGAGTGTCAGCTCTGGATTGAGGGAAGGGGAATATAATTATAATGACTTTGACCGTGGACCCTTTGCCGTAGCTTACAGTCCACCGATCGGGGGAGAAGATATTAGAGAAAAAGAAATTGCAGAAAGTAAATAACAAAGTAATAAAAGGAAAAGGGAAATCTTAACCAAAGAGAGGCACGACTGTAGGCATCTTTGATCAAGGACCCAGGGGGAAGGGAGAACAATAAATAAATGCTGAAATTAAATCCTAAATTAAGAATATGGAAGGGTAGATAGAAGCGGGAATGGAGGGGGGAGAGAAGATTATTGAAGAATGTTACTTGCATCTTTGAATCTCCAAAAAAAAACTTAAATAAACGATTCAAATCTCAGCCAACCTTAACAACCAGATCTAGAATAATCTAGATCTGCAATTGCTAGACCCAGAGAGAAAGCGAATCCTCAAACTTGAAACTTAAACTTGAACTTGAAATTGCATTGATAAAAACAAAGGAAATACACTTGCATCAAATAATTACACAACTTCAGTCTTCCTTGCAAAACATTAAAACCTAAACATTCAATCTAGAATTAGAACCCACAAATTAATCAAAGAACTAGAGAAAACCTAGAGCAAGCTAAAGAGAATAGAAAGTGCAAAACTAAAATAAACTAAAGAGAAAATAAAATGTAAACTAAACCTAAGAGGGGAGGTAATATTTATAGAAGAAGGAGAATAATTTACAAACAAGGAAATAAAATAATAATACTACTAATAATAATAATAAGAGTAAAATAGAAAAAGAAAAACAAATAAAGAAAGAGAAAAATTCGTTAGAAATAAAGAGAGAGAGAGAGAGAGAGAGAGAGAGAGAGAGAGAGAGAGAGAGAGAGAGAGAGAGAGAGAGTGGAGAATTAAATAAAAATAATTAAACTTGATTTTCACGTGGAGGAAAAGTGGAAGAAAGAGAGAAAAAGTGGAAGAAGGAAAGAAGGAAGAAAAATCCATATTTTTAGAAAAACGATTTTGGGTTAATTAAGGAAAAAAATAAAATAAAATAGTGAAAATAATAGAAAGTGGGAAGAGAGAGAAAACTAATTAGAGAAAAAAAAATCTTCTAGAAAAATAGAAAATCCTAATCTTTGACTACTTGTGGGCCCCATACATTCATTCAATTACAATAAAGAAAAATAAAATAAAAATTCTAATCTAATTTTATAAGATATTCTGGAGTTGGCCCATGATTGCATCTCTAGCCCATCATGCTCCAAATTAGGCCCACTTTTGCACTTGAGAATTTGAACTAACTTGTAAAATCGCATGTTTCATACCCAAAACTCTAGATATTCGCTAAAGTCCTAAAAATTCATAAAATCTGCAAAAACAACATAAAACCCAAGGTAGCTCTACTCAAAGTATGTAAAATGCATGCTTTATGCCCTAAGATTTCACAGATAAATGTGCTCATCAACCTCCTTGTTGGACTTTTATTATATGGTTTGTCAATGTTTAGAAAAGGAACTTTTCTTATTAACTGCATTTGACTATAACAGGAGAGGTCATCAGCACCATCTGCAAGCAGATTTAGAAGCCCTTCTATTGGTGCTTCTTCGTCAATCGACAGTCATGGTTCTCCGGTTAGAGTTTATACTCTTTTGATATCCTCCTAATTCTGTTTCCTAATTTGATTAGATATTCTAGTCCTAATTGTTAAAGCCTGTTCAGGTTAGAGAAGATCCTCCATCATATTCAGCATCTGTTATGCAGAGATATGAGTCATTTGATAACCCCATGGCCAGCTATGGGTCCCCGAGTTTTGAATCACAAGAAGAAGAACGATCTTCTGACAATCCGCAGTTTGGAAAGGCACTCTATGATTTTACTGCTGGCGGTGATGATGAGGCAAGTTAACTCTGTTTTCTTTTCTTTCTTTTTTTTTTTTTTTTTTTTTGGTTGGGGGTGGGGGTAGAGGTGGGGTTCTTTTAGATTAACTGTTGTTTGGAAGTCAAGAAGGAACTTTTGCCGACATACGTTTTGAAATTCTTTGTCAGTTATGGTTTGTTAGCATAATTCTTGCCTCGTAATTAGTGGCTACTTAGAAATCTTTGTAGTTGAACTACTTATGCACACACACTTGGATACCATCCACAGTTGATGTGGTCAGTGCAGTGAGTCTCTCTCCCTGCTAAAAGTCAATTGAATGGTTTTAAGGTAGGTTTAGAGATGATTGGTTTGTTTCTGTTTCATTGCAGCTAAACCTGACTGCGGGAGAGGAGGTCGAAATTGAGGATGAGGTGGATGGTTGGTACTATGTAAGTATAAAAATGGAAAGAAGAAACAACAGTATTTGAGCAATCTGTCAAATCTCATCATGTCTTAATTGGAATAAACATGCCTGATGCATTGCCATTTTGCAAATTGCAGGTAAAAAAGAAACGTCCTGGAAGGGATGGAAAAATGGCTGGTTTAGTTCCTGTTCTCTATGTCAGTCAATCTTGATATAGTTGGCTTTCTCTATCACAGTTTGATCTTCTACATTTTCTGGCCTCCTCTACAGACTCCGTTTTTTTTTTCTTTTTCTCATTCCTATTTGAGCTTTGTTCTTTCTCTAGATGGAAGTTTTCTTCATCAGTTAGCTGAACCATTTGAGTGTTGGAATTGCTTTTCAGATTCTTCTCCTATTTCTCTATGCTACTCTCTTCGTCATCTTCGTCCGTTTCTCTTGCATTTTCAGGAATATCCATCTTCTACTTTCTTGGGTTTCTCTGTAGAATTAGGTAGAGCCTTTTTACTATGGAAGGAAAAAAAAAAAGGAAGAAAGAAAAAAAGCTCTTGGTTCTTGGTTCTTTGTATGATATGCTGAGTTCCCGCTTGTGTATTCCATCAGTTTTTACTGAATTTTGCTCTCAGACTAGGAAATGGTTAGCCACAATTACAACCCAATATTTTTTGAGTGAGCAGACATAATTAGTAGCCTGTTGTTCCCCAGTGTGGAACAATACGATTGTTGTATTCTTTATTGTTTTAGTTGATGTATTTTTGTTCATATACTCCCTCATTTTGTTAAGGATGCTTAAAAATTATCTTCTAGATGGGTTTGTGCTTCTATTTTTAAGCATAACAATATGTTTTTTCATCAGTTAATGTAGGTTTGTCTATTTTCAGAGACGCATTTCTCACTTAAGTTTTTCTGGCCTGTCATAGATAAAATAGCTAGCAGATCTCAGGTGAATTTAATACGTATTTCCTACTTCAGCTAGGATTTTGATATTTCCTACTTCAGCTGGGATTTTGATGCTCTTTGATAATATGGCTGTGAACATTATTCATATTTGTTTGTTCTAATTTATCTATTTATAGAAAACAAGAAGTAGCACTGCACTGTACAAGTGATACAATCTATGGCCTGGTCCATGCCACAATAAGCAGGAAATCTTCTGATGTCTACATCCCAGTATCAAATTAGATGGTTCCATGAGAAGTATCCTCATGTCCTGCACAGCTTTATATTTTTGATAGTCTATTAAGGGACAATGTTCTCTACATGGGAGTAGAGGGTGCATCAGCACCCATTGGAACTCTTGTTTGTTGATATCCATGTGGCTCTCAAATCATGACACGTGGTATTTTTAAGATCCAATGGTTGTGATCTCTTTTACCCTTGTAATCAAAATCATTTGGATTTCAAAAATATCATGTGTTGTGATTTGAAAGCCACATAGGGATACAACTGCAAACAAAGACTCCATTCCCTGCTTACTATCTTTGAAAGCTCATTGGTTTTTTTTTTTTTTGGGGGGGGGGAAAGGGGGTGGTTGTGTTATATGTATAGTTTTTAGATTGCGACACGTGGTATTTTTGAGATCTAATGGCTATGAACTCTCCTTGTAATCATCGTTGTTAGATCTCAAAAATGTCACGTGTCGTGATCTGAGAACCATGCAGGAGAGGCGACAACAAATAGAGCAGAGGCTTCACCTTTGCTTACTATCAGTTATGGATAAAAATAAAATAACTTAATTTTGAAAAAAAGAGATGGAGAGCGGAGATGATGGTAGACCTCTGCATGAGGAAAAAAGAGAACTACAAAAGAAAGCAATGCAATAAAGTGTTCGATTCTCTACATCGGCGGATGCAGGGTATTGAGTTATAGTGAAATTCTATGGACAAGATTCAGCACGCAGAGGAACGCAACTTTAAAGCATTGAAGATAAGCTTAAGGAACCATGGGGATTAGATATAATTTACTAATGCAGACACTCAATTTCTCTTAATTTATTTGCTCATACTTTGCATTTTGCTTTTATTTCCATTCTACCTGAAAGAAAATAAATCTTGGTCGATGCTTCTTTGTAATTGAGAAGCACTTATTGTTGCAATTACATTTCGCGCGATAGTGGTGCCCCAGTCATTCATGTACATCAACAAAATTGACCACAATTTACCTCCAAAAATATTTGTCTATATAACAATTACCTCCATTCCCCCTTTTGAATTTTCTTACAGGTAAATTTTCCTAGGTAATGATAATGTTGTCAGTAACTTATTTCTAAGAATGAAGGCATTCTGAAATAGGGAAACAATGCCAGAGAGTAGGGTATCAACAGTGCGATTTGGGGTGGTTTCTGGCTGGGTCTAACGGTTTTGGGCTGAAAACACCTAGTCCAAACACGGCCCATTAGCAAAATAACGGTTTGGGGCTGGTTTGGGGCCGATTTCGATTTGGTGTGGTTCGCGTTTGAGCTAACGGTTCAGACTCGGTTGACTAACGGATTTTGGTGTGCAAGAAAAATAACAAGAAATAATTGAGCATCTTACCACAAAAGCCAAAATTTTATGGAAAACAAAGATGCTATTGGTCAATTTTCATTAAAAAAATCCACCAATTCTATAGAAATCAAGAATTTAGATATTAAGTAGTAGAATGACTATTTTATCTTTGAATTCATAATTAATTTGTTTAGTTGTTTATGCCAACTACCTAGTGGTAATATATTGATTCAAATACTATTTAATGTAAAATTATAAAATGGGCTGTAAAACGGACTATAACGAGTTGCGGTTCCGTTTCGGGTTGTGCGGGCTCCGCCACCTTCAGCCCAAACATAGCCCATTAAGGTTTGGTTCAGGCCGATTCGTGCTCTAATGGGTCGGTGCAATTCGGTTTTAACAGTTTGGACTACAAATTGACACCCCTACTAGAGAGGGTCTAGTCCTACCAACAGCCAATTTGATCAGTACCTTATACAGGATCGTGCATAGAAAAATTGGATCAAAACATGGAAAATAAAAGTGGCATTCTCCTTTTCTTGTGATAAAAATAAAAGAGATTGATAGATGCCAATAGGAAGGGAAGCAATTCTTAAAAAAGAAAACCGAAACAGATTTGTAGACTTGATAAGGTCCAGACTCGTTGAAGAAAATACGCTTGAAAGGCGTCCACCCTAGTGCTTTATAAGGGCCCATACAGAAGAGAACCGAGCTAATCTCATCTAGTGTAGGCTCATGAAAAAAAGCCTCCATATCCTTAGTAGACAACGTAGTGCAAATACTCAATGAAAGTAGGGTCCATATATAGTTCTACAACATCTAAATACATCCGTGATAAGGAAAGAATAAATAAGCTTAAACCAGTCCGGTTTAAGTCCCGGTCCGACCAGATCGGAATCAAACCAGTTCGGTTTGAGCCTAGTCCGACCAGCTCGGATCGCGTTAGACCGACCAAGTCAAGGTCAGTAGAATAAGTACAAAGGCTGAATAACAAAGTAAATCTGAATAAGATTCTAGCCAAAGAAACAGTATTCAGTCACGACTCAACTACTCGTGTTTGAGTAGGACTCAATGACTAAGAGTCAGATCACAACCTAACTAGGGTTTGAGTCTCACTCAAACTCATACATAGAAAATCTATAAAAAGGTAAGGGAGCACAAGAGAAAGGTACGCTGAATAGAGCCATCACTATTCGTATTATTATTGTTCATTACTTTCTTGCCTTCCTTAGTCGGATTTCTAACTAGATCGTCGGAGGTGAAAACTCGACCTCCACGGTTGAGCTCATCTTTGCAGGTTCAACCGGTTGAAGGGACGAACAGGATTGTGCAACAACAATTGGCACCGTCTGTGGGAACCTGATCAAAAAGCTATTATGAAGATGAGATCAGGTTTGGTAATCGAAGAGGTGTCTGGCGGAGAAAAGGAGGTTGACCAGGGCGGAATGGAAAAAATTCCCGAACTCCAGATTCAACAAGATTCTCCAATTCTTCTAGACACTCAAGCAAATCAATACGCGACAATGCATCAAATTGTCGAAGTTCAAAAAGAACAATTTGAGATGAGAAAAGAAATCTCATCCCTAGGCGAGTTGATCAGGATGGCAATGCAACACGTAATTGCTCCCGAAGCAGACTCTCAGAAAAAGCCAAAAAGTCCCGAGGGGAGCAGGCGTGACTGACCACCCTTGACCGACCAAATACCTCAACAATCTCAAAAAGAGCTGGCAAAATCTCGAACCTCGAAAGAAGTTATTCCAGAAAAGAATCCTCTAGTCGACGGAGATAGAGATCGAGGAAGCGAGGAAGGAGATCCGATAGAAAAGCTTCAAAGGACAAAAAGGCCCAAAGGAAGGGGCGATCGAACGGACCGGAGGACGGAGAAAAAACCCAAACCCAACCGACGACCAAAACGGCGGAGAAACGGTAAAAAACGGCGGAGAAACCGATGAAACGGAGGAAAAACGGCACGGCGGATACGGGCGAGTACGGAGAGGGAACAACCAAGGGAACAGCAAAAACACGATATGAATTATAATAAGTAACACAACGACGGACATACAACCACACACCACAACCGGGAAACAAACACCCCCCACCCCCCGAGTACCCCGACCGCTCGACCACGCTCTCTAATCCAAATAAAATTACCCGGAAGTACAACATCAACGGAAACGATAAGAAGAGAAAGACCAATATAAATAAGTGCAGCTCACATTAACAAGAAGTGGACAAGAACAGGGATGGAGAAGAAGCGCGCAAGAAAGAGGCAAGAAGCCGGCGAAGAGCCAAGACCGCGCGACGGGAACGACCAGAAGGCAACCAACCAGCGGGCACCCGACCCACATATGCAATGCTAAAGCGCGAAAGCTGAGGAGCAACAGCCAGATCACAAAACCCAAAAGAGCAACATAAACACCACAAACACAAACCAAACCAAGAACGAGGAGGAAACCACACAAGTGCCACAACCAAGCGCCAAAGGAGACCCTGGGAAGGAAAAAACCAGCAACCCAAACACAACAAGGCAGAACAACCCCGACTCCGGAGCGGAGAACAGCCACGAACCGAGCGAGACCAAAACACAAGCGCCAAAGGACACAAACGAGCCAAGCAAGGGAAAGTAGGCCAACAGGATAACAAAGAACAACATCAAACAGAATATTCACAACAAACCGAAAAAGTACACAACCAAGGGCACCGCAAGGTGACAACACCCACCGAACGAAAAAGAAACAAAGCGCAACAAGCATAAGACAACCAACAGCCGCCCACCCGCCCCGATTGTGACAAACAAAGGAAAGTAGTGTAGAATAGGGATTAGGGTTAAGAGCGGCAACGGAGAAAACGGAGAAAACGGGATGGATCGGTTAGCGGAGGACGGTATTACCACGGGACAGCCACCGGACCAACGACGTACCCGGATTGAAACGGGGTATGGCGATTTAAACGGTTTGGTACGGTACGGTTTAACGGTTTTTAACCATATTGACACCCTTACCTAAAGGTTCAAAGAAGCGGGATGAAGAGATGAATAAGCGCATCACCTTCCTTGACGAGATGGTCAAAAAATTGAAAAATCCTGGCAAAGACGAGCTATACGCCGTTTTACAAGAGGATCCTTTCATCCAAAGCCTCTCGGAGGCAAAGATGCTGGTAGGTTTTAAATGCCCTACCTTCAAGGCATACGATGGATCGAAGTGTCCTAAGCATCACATTATACATTATAAGTCCATCATGTCTACTTCTAGACACAATGAAGCGGCTATGTGCCGTAGTTTTCCAGCATCATTGACTGGAGCAGCATTGGATTGGTACCAAGCTCTGCCCCGTGGCACAATAAAAAGTTTCGACCATCTAGGTCGGACTTTCTTGTTGTGTTTTCAAAGTGGAGTAGAAACTAAAAAGAGGGAAGATACCTTGTTCGTTGTAAAACAAGGGCGAACAGAGTCTATTAGAGATTTTCTCGCGAGATTCAATAATCTGACTATGCAAATTGAAAATCTGGACCAAAAAATAGCCTTCCACGCCTTGTACCAAGGACTCAGCCATGAAGGCCTACTTGAGAGACTTTTGCTCGACATGCCAAAAACATATGATGATCTCAGAGAGCGATGCCACAAACAAGCAGAGATATCAGAAACAATCGAATCTCAAAAGAAGGAGCATCCAACCACTGAGGCAAGAACATACAAAGAAAAATACCAACCCGTCAGAAGATCGACCATAGACTCGACCAGGGATGGTCGACCTGAACAGGAAAGGTTACCGGCCATAAGGAGATCGGAAATCCTGATGCAAATTAAAGATCGAGGAATTCTCCAACGGCCCGAAAAGCTACATTCTCATCCAAGAAATCGGGACAAAAGCAAATATTGCGACTTCCACAAAGATCACATACACTGGACAGATGACTGTCGACAACTAAAAGAGGAAATTGACAGAATCATTGATCAAGGGCGGCTTACAAAATACCTCCAACCTACCCAGCCTGATCAAAAGCAAATAGAAGGGGGTAGGAAGAGGCATAGATCTCCAAGCAGAGAAGGACGCCAAAACAAGTCCCGACCACGGGAAGGAGGAGACAATCAAAAACGACCACCAATATTTACCGTGTTCGGTGGCCCAACTGAGGAGTCAAGTAGACAAGCCAAAAGAAAAGCACGATATGTGGGGAATGCCGAGCTTGAGAAACCAGATGAGAAGATCACTTCAGAACCGATCACCTTCTCATCCAAAGATAAACAGGGGGTAAACACTCCCCACGATGATGCCCTTGTCATCAAAGTCACTCTGGCCTGAACAGAGGTCCATAGAGTCCTAGTAGATACAGGGTCATCAGTAGATATCTTGTCATTAGAAGCTTTCCATAAATTACAGCTAGACGAGAAAATGTTGATCCCCTGTGGGACGCACTTATATAGTTTTACAGGAACCTCAACCCGAGCAGAAGGCACCATCAGATTAGATCTTCGTATCGGCGAACACCCCAGAGACAGGGTCATCCAAACAAATTTTATGATCGTCCGAGATTTGTCAGCTTATAATATGATCTTAGGACGACCAACCCTTTGTACCCTGGAGGCAGTAGTATCATCCTTACACATGAAGATGAAATTCCCAACAAAAAAGGGAATAGGAGAAAGTTCCGCCGATCAAAAAGGAAGCAAGCAGAGCTACGCCAATTACATGAGAAAGTGAGTAAAAACAAGCTCTACCATGGCGGTCGAAGTTAGAGATGATCGCGATGAACAAAACATGCAAAGAGCCGAACCAGTAGAAAAATTGGAAAAGATTATGCTGAATTCAAGGGAAGATCAGGGAACTATGATCGGAGCAGAACAAGAAGAAGAGTTCAAAAATAGTCTAACCAGCTTTCTACATAAAAATACTGACGTCTTTGCATGGTCGGCAGAAGATATGCCCGGAATAGACAGAAAAGTAGCCGAGCACAAGTTAAATATTGACCCACAGGCAATTCCAGTAATACAAAAAAGAAGAAATTTTTCTTTGGAAAAGCATGAGGCCATCCGAACAGAGGCTCAAAAGCTGAAGCAGTCCGGATTCATTAAACCCATCGACCACCCAACTTGGTTGGCCAATGTGGTAATGGTAAAAAAGGCAACCGGAAAATGGAGAATGTGAACAGACTATACTGACCTCAACAAAGCTTGTCTAAAGGATTGTTATCCTTTACCAAGGATAGACCTGCTTATCGACGCAACGGCCGGTCATGAGATGCTCAGTTTTATGGATGCCTATTCAGGATATAACCAAATCTTGATGAATCTAGACGACCAGAAACACACTGCATTCATGACAGACAGGGATAGTTACTACTACAAAGTAATGCCCTTTGGTCTAAAAAATGCCGAGGCAACCTACCAGAGAGCGGTTAACAAAATTTTCGAGCAGCAGGTAGGCAGAAATATGGAGGTATACGTCAATGACATGTTGATAAAAAGCACATCTCAATCCGACCACCTCAAAGACCTAGCAGAAGTCTTTGAGGTACTCCGAGCATACAGAATGAACCTCAACCCAGAAAAATGCGCTTTTGGAGTATCTTCAGGAAAATTTATGGGGTTCATGGTATCCCAAAGAAGAATAGAAGCTAATCCAGAGAAGATAAAAGCCATACAAGAGATGAAACCACCAAAAAGCATCAAGGAAATACAAAGTCTCACTGGTCGGGTAGCAGCCTTAAACAGGTTCATAGCCCGATCAGGAGAGAGATGTTCACCTTTCTTTCAAGCCTTGAAAAATATTTCCAAAAAGGGAGTACCAGAATGGAGCGAGGAGTGTCAACAAGCTTTCGAACATCTGAAAGAAAAGCTAACTACTCCACCCCTACTCGTACGACCGACCACAGGAAAGGAACTGATCGTATACTTGGCAACTTCACCCCTGACTGTTAGTGTAGTACTAGTGCAAGTTGAAGGAAAACAGCAAAACCCCGTTTACTATGTGAGCCATGTGCTCCTTGATGCTGAAACAAGATATCCATAAGTAGACAAGCAAGCTTTGGCCCTAGTCATAGCAGCCAGAAAACTGAGACCATATTTTTAGTCACATCCTATTGCAGTATTAACAAATTTTCCCTTGAAGAAAATACTGCACCGACCAGACCTGGCCGGAAGACTGGTATCATGGGCAGTTGAGCTAAGCAAGCATTAGATAGAGTTTCGACTAAGACCAGCTATTAAAGCACAGGTCCTAGCTGATTTCATCCTTGAAACTTCTGAACCAAAGCATGAGCAAGAAGAAGAGGCCACTTCTGAAAGCATCAAAAGATGGATACTTTCAGTGGATGGTTCTAGCAACGCACAGGGGAGTGGAGCGGGATTGCTCCTAGTAAGTCCAGGAGGATTCCAAATACGGTATGCACTACGCTTCCAATTCAAGGCCTCGAACAATGAAGCAGAATATGAAGCATTAATAGTAGGTCTTCAAATAGCAAAAGCCCTTGATATTCAAAACATCGAAGTTAGAAGCGACTCACAACTAATTGTGAATCAAGTAAACGGGTTATATGAAGCAAAAGAAAAAAGGATGACTAAATATCTGACCATGGTCAACCAATACAGACAATTCTTCAAAGACATCAAAATCCAACAAGTCCCTAGAGAAGAAAATGAGCAGGCAAATGCTCTATCTAGGTTGGCTACGGATGAGATGGAGGTAGATCCAGTCGTATATATGGAAGAGCTACAGTTTCCAAGTATCAGTCTGATCGACCAAATGCACATACAGACCGAGCACGGTTGGATGACTCCAATAATCAATTATCTGGAAAGTGATTTACAACCAGAAGATCCAAAAGAAGCTAGAAATGTAAAGCAAAGAGTAGTTAGATACACTGTCAGAAATGACAAATTATACAAAAAGTCTCTCACCCGACCATTGTTACGATGTGTAGGGGCTCCAGAGGCAGCTGTCATCCTAAAAGAAATTCATGAAAGAAACTGTGGGGGTCATATTGGAGCCAGAGCCTTAGCAAACAAAGTAATAAGGCAAGGATACTATTGGCCCATGCTACAAGAAGATTCGAAAGCTCACGTCCGCAAATGTGACAAGTGCTAAGCACACGCCAACATACCTCGTGATCCCGCAATGCCTCTGACATCAACCCTCTCTCCGATTCCCTTCGCTAGATGGGGGATAGACCTGGTAGGAAAACTACCAAAGGCCACAGGAAGCAGAGAGTACCTGGTGGTGGCGATCGATTACTTTACTAAATGGGTGGAGGCTGAAGCACTAGCATCCATCAATACCGACCAGATGAAAAAATTTGTCACGCATAATATCATGTATCGGTATGGTATCCCGAAAATCATCGTCACCGACCACGTTAAATAGTTCGAAAATGCTGAATTTGAACGATTCTGTAAAGAGCAAGGTATAGAGCACCGTTGGTCTTTTGTAGCATATCCACAGAGCAATGGCCAAGTGGGAGTTACTAATAGATCAATGTTGGAAGGATTAAAGAAAAGATTGGACCAGTCTAAAGGCAGATGGGTAGAAGAGTTACCTAAAGTTCTGTGGTCTTACCGAACTACTGCCAGGACGACCACCGGCGAATCTCCATTCCGACTAGCTTATGGAGTCGAAGCTCGGATTCCCGTAGAGGTTAAGGTCGGGTCTATCAGAGAATAAGAATTCAATGAAGAAGCAAACATTGAAGGAATGAGGGCGAACATAGACTTCATCGAGGAAGTCAGAGATAAAGCACAATATCGCTTGGAAGAATACCAAAGATGCATTGCAACACATTACAATGCAAGGGTTAAATTACGACAATATCTACCTGGAGATCTAGTCCTCCGCAAATCATCTGGCTTCGATCCTACAAATCAAGGAAAGCTTGCTCCAAACTGGGAAGGACCATACATTGTAGTACAACAAGTTGCCCCGGGAGCATGCAAGCTGCAAGATCCAGAGACTGGCCAACTAATACCTCGGACCTGGAATTCAAACAACTTGAGGAAATACTATCAATAGTATAAAATCCTCAACAAATTTTGGAATTTTCTTTCAGTTTTGTCGTTAAATTGTTTAGATACACACAATAATTTGTGATTCATTTTGAATTTTTTGAATAAAGTTTTTGAAGTTTCTACATATCATCACAGCTCAAGCTAGAATAGTCAGCTAAGATGATTACGGGGGTATTGACAAAAACTAAAATTCATCAACCGACCTACCAAGGTTGGAAAATAAAAGCCCTAAATCACTTAAGCACAAAAAAGCCCTAAGTCACTTAAGCACCAAAAGCCCTAAGTCACTTAGGCACCAAAAGCCCTAAGTCACTTAGGCACCAAAAGCCCTAAGTCACTTAGGCACAAAAGCCCTAAGTCACTTAGGCACAAAAAGCCCTAAGTTACTTAGGCAACCGACCTACTAAGGTCGGAAAACAAAAGCCCTAAGTCACAGGCACAAAAGCCCTAAGTTACTTAGGCAACCGACCTACTAAAGTCGGAAAACAAAAGCCCTAAGTCACTTAGGCACATAAAGCCCTAAGTCACTTAGGCACATAAAGCCCTAAGTCACTTAGGCACAAAAAGCCCTAAGTTACTTAGGCAACCGACCTACTAAGGTTGCCAAACACAAGCCCTAAGTCACTTAGGCACCAAAAGCCTTAAGTCACTTAGGCACAAAAAGCCCTAAGCAACTTAGACATACAAAGATTTAAACTTTGGTGTTCGGAAGAAAGGGGGTAACGATTGACAAAAACATCTGTTATAGATTAAAAATACCATTCTATTCCGAACAAAGAAAGATTACATAGAGCCTCAAAAAGAGGGCAGTATATCAACAAAAGACATTTAAAAAGTCATCCGAACTAAGTCTTTTTCTGCTCAGATTTACTTGAAGAGGTAGAAGTAGTCGAGCGTCCGACCTTGGGCATCGGATCCCAGTTCGAATCCAAAAAATTATTTACTTCAACATCTGAAGGCTTCGGGAATCGAGGCTGGTCGGCACACCACTGGGGACGAGGAACTTTCAGGTCGTCATAGATGCCCGGGTCAATAAAAGCCTTGAAAGCCTCCAGATTCAAGTCCTTAAAAGCTGCTATGATCCCCTGATAGACTTGGTGACGAGCATAAATATACCCAGGGGCACCAACCTTCGCCATAAACTTTCTGCACCCTACCGTCTTGATCCACCTTTTAATGACTTCATGACCAAGCTCGTCGGAAAGATCTTCAAAAACACAGGGAGCTTTTTCTTCAATCATCCTGGTCAGCCGAGCAACCTCGCTATCCGAACTCTCCAACTTTGTTTGCAGGCTACTGATCTCTGCATCCTTTCCGACCAGGGAGCCTTTAGCCTCTTCCAAGCTAGTTTGCAGAGTGGATTTTTCAAGCACTAATGCCTCGTTAGTACCTTTCACAGCTGCCAACTTGCTCAGCAGCTCGGCTTCCCGAGCAATCAAGGAGTTGTTACTCGATTTCAAAGCTAACAACTCCTCTTTCAACTTCTCATTACATTGCTCGGACTCTTGAAGAGAAAAGTAATCTTGCCGAGCAGAGCCAATACTTTGATCCAAGGATTGGACCAAAGCACAAGCCATCCTATACACCAGGAAAAAGGGCAAGATTACATATGAAGTAAAGAAAATAACAGTCAAAACAAGAAGAAAGTACACATACCTCACAGTAATGTTATGTGCCTGAAGACGACCAAAGGTATGGAGGTATTCGAGGTCGGACGGCAAAATAGCCCCAGTCAGCCACTCGTTTGCAACGTGGGACATGGAGCGAGGATTCGGCCCCTAAAAACCGACGAATTACCATCCAACTACCAATCTGGTCAAAGAATGTTGATAGAACCTGAGGTCCTAACCTCATCAGGATTACCCTGACATGAAATATCCTCACCCAAGGAAGGGTGAGAATCAGGATCCGAACTGTTCTTGCTAGCCACCTTCTTGGTTGGTCGGGGAGGAAGATCGGAGGAGTTCCCTTTCCGAACACGGGAAGACGATTTATCCTTCACTACAACCTTATCCTTCGAGGGAGAAGACAGATCAGCAGCCTGCGCCTTATCTGGCTTGGTCAGATGCTTGGCTTCCACCTCTAACATACTAGCTGCAGCATCCTCAAAATCTTCCTCACCGAGCATCATTGCATCATTTTTCCGAGTAAGATGACTTGGGAAATAATAAAGTGATACAAAAGCAGGATGAAAAGGAGAAAGGACTCATCTTACCGGTCAAAAACCCCCAGTAATGGAGGATGTTCGAATATTCCGGACAATATCCATTAACAACAAATAAGTTCCGATCTGCGGTAGGGATCTTCCGAATACGATCCTGGGCTTCCTGTTCGGAACAAGTAAGAGGAGGGATGGCATTTGAATCCTCCCTAGGTATCTTAGGCCACAAGGTCAAGAAACCGGGAGAAGAGGGAGGACGAACAAAAAAATATCTAGACCTCCAACCCTTAGTGTTGGTAGGGAGAGTACCCTTCCCCACAAAATTCCCCTCCCAACCAGAATGAAAAGCAGTACGCTTGGAAAGATAAAACCAACGATTTTGTTCTTGTTTTTTACACATAAAGAACTGAAGAAACAAATTCAAGGTCGGCACCACACCGACCTCATCCTGTTTACAGAATCCCCAAAAACAGATGATATTACGCCAACTATTGGGTGCTAACATCCCCGAACACATCCCGAAACGATTAAGGAAATCAGCAAAGACAGAGTGCATGGGAAGCCTAAAACCACTGACAAAGGCATCCTCGTACACAGCAAACTCACCAGGAGGAGGTCGGTGAGCCCGATCATGAAAATATGGAGCGCTCAGCATATGAAACTATCAGGAATAGCGTACCGAGCTCGAATTTCCTTCAAATCAGCTTCTGTGAGCTTAGACGGATAAAATTTGGGACCCAAAGTACTAGGGTCGAAATCTATGTGTTCAAAAGTCTTAGGACGACTTCTCTCAAGAGCTAAGGCTGAAGGAGAAAGCTTAAGCAGCCAACGCCTCCTATTCGTACTAAACCGACTACGAATGCTCAATGAAGTTAACTCAGCATCACTAGTAGGTTTGGACGAGTACTTGGAGACAAGGTCGGGTCAACAGCAGGTGTCACTATCGTTGTCACTATATCCAAAAGAAGAAGCCCCACTGTCCCCAAAACGAGCAGTGGAGCTCCCAGAAGAGGGTTGACTAGAAGAGGCCCTAGAAGGTTTTAAAGCTTTCCTTTTAACACCCATTTCCTAAAAAGCTACGGTTGCAGTTGTAGAAACAACATGAACAGAACAGAGAAAATGCAAAAAAAATTCAAAAATTGAATACAAATGCAATAACAAAATACATCACAAAACTCAGAAGAGACAGAAGAGCTTACTCGTGAAAAAGAAGGCTGAAACGAACACCAGAGGAAGGCCTAGAGCAACTCTTGAAAACTCTACAACTCCTTCCGTCTTCGCAGAAAAAAGAAATGGAATAGCATAAATGAACGACAGAGGAAGAAGAAGGGTTTATATACCCCCCCAAATATCCTAATCTAATGAAGGTCATTAAAAGGCTGCAGAGCTTCCAAAAA
This sequence comes from Hakea prostrata, assembly GCF_041222555.1. Taxonomy (NCBI): domain Eukaryota; kingdom Viridiplantae; phylum Streptophyta; class Magnoliopsida; order Proteales; family Proteaceae; genus Hakea; species Hakea prostrata. The sequence continues at coordinate 10,068,448 of NC_142605.1, forward strand.
CGATCTGGATCCAATGATCATAAGGAGGCACTTCATCTGATGGTTCACAAAACCATAGCAACTGTGCATCTTCCATAAGATTCCAATCTAAAGGTTGGGATTTAAGAAAGAAAAACGATTGAAATTCCAGTATTTTTGAAAATTAAAAACATCATCATCAGAGGTCATAAATGCCTAGACACATGTTTGAGAAGTGACTTCCTCAAAGAACGTACGCCGTCGTTCCCAACTTTAACAGCGCAGTACCCTGTCAGATGACGTCAGCCATAAACCAGGAATACTGTGAATATAACTCAAGTAACACTGGTCGGAAATGCTGTCATAGTCGATCATCAAATCTCTAAAGCCCGAACTAAATAAAGCTCGGACTTCAGAGACTGGGGGGCTTATGATAAGGAAAGAATAAATAAGCTTAAAACAATCTGGTTTAAGCCCAGTCCGACCAGTCGGAATCAAACCAGTTCGGTTTGAGCCTAGTCCGACCAGCTCGGATCGCGTTAGACCGACCAAGTCAAGGTCAGTCGAATAAGTACAAAGGCTGAATAATAAGGTAAATCTGAATAAGATTCTAGCCAAAGAAACAGTATTCAGTCACGACTCAACTACTCGTGTTTGAGTAGGACTCAATGACTAAGAGTCAGATCACAACCTAACTAGGGTTTGAGTCTCACTCAAACTCATACATAGAAAATCTATAAAAAGGTAAGGGAGCACAAGAGAAAGGTACGCTGAATAGAGCCATCACTATTCGTATTATTATTGTTCATTACTTTCTTGCCTTCCTTAGTCGGATTTCTAACTAGATTGTCGGAGGTGAAAACTCGACCTCCACGGTCGAGCTCATCTTTGCAGGTTCAACCGGCTGAAGGGACGAACAGGATTGTGCAGCAACAATCCGCATAATTGGATACAAAGACGATGCCAATTTTTGGGATTCATGACAAGTTTACCTTCAAGATTCAATATGCCCTCGATCCTTCTTTTTTGGGATTGATTTTGGAGATCCTAAAAACGTGACCTTACTATAAAAATGCAAAACATTTGCACATTCACAAAAATTACTGATGAATCCACTGATTTCATTCCACATATTTGGTTAACCAAACGGTTAATTTTATAAATTATGACTCCATAGATTTGAAATCTCTAAATTCATGTAACCAAACAGGCCCTAAAAGAATTTGGTATTTAGTCCATTTTAAAAGGTAAGCTATTCTTGACTTCCTCTACATCAAAAATCCATTTAAGTTGGTGGGAGATTATAGTCGAGTTTGGCTTAATTAACTTCAAATATCGCCTCATCACGTTGAATAAAGAAGTCATCAAAGTTGCTACTGTCCGTGAACCCATGATCATGATCCTTACAAGCTATCAAATTGGCCCAAGTCAAGTAACAAGTAACTGAAAATACCACACTTGAAGCCTCCATTCCATCATTTGCGTAAACAATTCATAATAGACTTACCTAGGTCAACCAAAGAAGAACTGGATTGATTAAATTTTGATCGGACCACAAATAAATATATGAAATGAAGGCACTAAGCAATGTGTACAACATAATCAACATCGTTAAAGATAGGGATAAGGATCTTGATCAAATCAAATAGTTTGAATAGCTATTAGAGTCCACAACCCAACCCAAATAATACTCTATCAACGGATAAGATACCTCCTTTCCTCTGTTAAGTTAGCAACAATTATAGAGTTCAAGTTGAACTCCATCACCGGACAGCCAAGGTAACCTCCTAAGCTATAAACACTCACAACTCCACCATTATCAAGTATGCATTCTTGAGTCACTTTCTCTAGCATTGTGAGCTCTACAAATTGTTTTTTTCTTCTTCTAAAGTTGTGCACTTCCACTAACTTGATTGTTGAAGACGTTCCTCGACCAATCTGGTCGAGCACGTTTTTGCAGGTTGTTCATTTGCACCGCCGAATAGGTTTTTGGAGCAACAGTGTGCATCAAGGACCTACTAAGATTGGAATGTAGACTAAAGAGGCTTAGGTTTGAAAACCTTGATTAGACTCAGCTAGTTAAATGGCTCAGGAGAAGGGTTTCCTTGTAAATTCCAACTTAGGTTGGACTAGTCTTGAACCCAAAGGGTCCGGTCTAGTTCAAATTTGAACCAAATTATATATAAAAGTCTGAAGGTTTCTTTTAAGAGCTTTAAGCTCACAACATAAAGTAGGAACGGTTTGGTAAGACCAATACCCATTAGCGAAGACGTCATGGGTTCAATTTTTGCCAATGGTATATATTATACAATACCCCCCCCCACCCCCAATATATAAAATCCCCTCTTACCCCCAAATAAAATAAAATAATAATGGGACATTCATTTTCCCCATCATCACCTATGTAGCTACAACTTTCCTTACCTAATGAAGCTCCTGCTTGAAAGTGCATTAAAAATAAAGAATCACACCTATACCCTTAGAAATTACCAATCATCCATCTTAGATACACTCAAACACACCTTCCCCAATTACCCCAACCTCACCATCGGTTCCCCCCACCACCTTGGCCAATCATTAGGTTCAATCCCTATGGAAAATGATTCCCATAACGGTCATTTTTTAATGAAGGAGCCCGTGGAGTACCCTCCAATCAACTCCATGGGCAACAGACAAGGTTTTGAGCTAGGATGCTCAAGGAATGGAAAATCCTACATTGAGGAGATTCTTGAAGAAACTCATAAACAAGGATTCCCCGGATATAATTTTCATCATGGAAAGTAAGGAACCCTTCGACATTTATGCAGAAGTTGGGTAATTCTATAAATATGGCTGGAGCTTTCCATGTCACATCCACCCAGCCGGTACCCCATCTGACATACCCAAATGTGTGATCCACACCCCCGAAGATCAAGTTTAAGGCAATCATATCCACATAGCACAATAACATAATCAAAAGCAAGAACAAAACATTGTATTTAAGTTACTTTAAGAAACAATTTAGAAAGGATCACAGAAGGATCACAAGGAATATCAAAGTGCGGAATAACAAGATACCAATCAAAAGAGAGAACTGTAAAGTATAGCGGAAATATACCCTACAAACAAAGCGGAAGGTAGATCGGAACTCTAAGCATAGTTTAAAACTATTACAATTCAAAATAAAAGTCTAAAAGAATAAAGAGTAAACTAATCAAATTCTTCCATAGGCAGATAGGCTCTTCTTCTTCTTCAATCTTCGTTTTCTTCACCTTAGGATTGTGCTCTTGTAATTTCGGGTCAGCTTCTAACTCACGATCCCATTGACAAATAAGACAATATCTGCTACTGTCAATAAGAGCCATCAGTGTGGTCCACACTGATGTACCAGTCACACCACTGGTCATAATCTTCTCCAATGAAAGCCGTAGTTGTACCATGTAGGGAAAAGTCCTCTGTACCGAGCACGATATTCTCTTTCATTCCTGCAAAGGCATCTAAAAACATATCCCCCGAAGGGTAAGCTCAAAAGAACTTAGCAAGTAGTTCAATCACAATAAACATTTACAAGCAATTCAAGGTAAACATAAGTGCAATGACATGAGACAATGAATGCAAGTATGCTTCTAACTCTATATATGCTAGTCTCTACTAGCAGACACGCATCAAGACAAATCACCATACTCCTCTAGGTAGATCTCAAATCACTCTTCCCTCAACCTTCTCGGTCTTTTGGGTTCTCCACGGTAATTGGGTCAAGGCATCCTTCCCGGACATTTCATGGCTGGAATTAAGTCAACACTGTGAAATCCCCAGATTTCTACCCCTTTAACCCATGGTTTAAAGATCGAGAACCTGGGCCTTGATTCGGCGACAATTGTGGACCATTCAATTCGAGCCCGAAAGATTGGAAATTGAACCAATGTTGGTAGATGACCCTTGTAATGACTAAAAAAAAACTCTCCTAGAGTTTAAGTGAAGAGAAAAGATTAGTCTCAATAGTGTAAAAAGGGTAATTTTGGAATATCTGTAGATCAGTGATGGAGAATCCGATTGACGCGAATAAGATATCAAATTGAAGATCGTCGAAAGGCCTTTCTAACGAGTCAAAAATCATCAAAATCAGAGTTCGTTTGGGGGTCCAACCATTGACGGAAAGTTGGGCCGTTTGGGTGAACCAACCCCCACCCTATTTTCTGTTTAGGGGCAAAATTGGAAATTCGGATTTTTAAACCCTATTTATGTTTTATCTCATCCGTAAATGCATTTTTGGAGGCTAGAAAGAGGCGGAGGCTTTGGGAAGAGGAGAAAGAAAGGAGAAGAGTATTTCTCATCCAATCAAAGGTGTTCTGCAACTTGAATCATTGCGGGAATTTTAGGAAATGTTAGTTTTCTTTAACCCTTCTCTTTAATTATAGTTGGCGAGAATTATTTTATCTTCTTTCCTTTTGAGAGATCTTAAAGGAATGCATGTTTGGTATATTGGATGATCCTCTTTTCTTATATTAAGGTTCCCCTTGAGTTTGGGAGTAATGGTTTATCCTCTTGCAAAAGATTTTAGAATTTGACTCTTTAGGTTACCCACGGGTGATTTATGAGAGCCAATTTGGGGCATTTTGATTTTGGTCAAATTGGATAAAATTGAAGGTACCCGTAGGATCCTTTTGTTGTCAAATAGCTTTCCCCAAAATTTCGTTTCGTTTAGACTTCGAATTGGTGGCAAATTAGTGACCATTCACTAGTGAGGTTGAGAACTACCCTTTTTAACCTAGTTTTCAGATTTGGGTTTTGTAGGGAAGATTTTAGGATATCCTTTGAAATCCAAATTGGTTCTAATTTGTGATAATTATTTCTTTTGCATGAATAGGTTAATATATCTTTAGTCACTAATTTGTGAGAAGGAATTACTGATCATTGGAGGAAGAACAAAGTAAAAGGTGAGGAATATACTTAACTTTATATTACATGTGTAATGATGTTAGTTACTTTTCATTATTGATATCTTGTATTGCTTTAGTATTATCTTGTGGTTATTTTATGTCTTTTGTTAAATATGAATTGCTATAATTTATGTTTATTATTACTTTTGATATTGCTCCTTGCTTTGAAATCTATTATTGTTGTTATGAAATGGAATGTGATTGTATGAGAGGAGAAATATTATTATTTCTTCTACCTTGTATTTTCTACTAGGGTTGTGGATTCACCCATTGCCCTAGTGACATTATATGATTGCTTATATTGTGGTTGGGAATGGGGAATGCCCTTTTGGCATTTCTGCCATAGGATACCAGAGGAGGCGGTATGGGACGCATTCCTATGGTGTCCTTGGCTCTTTCCTGATTACTGATTTACATATTTAGGGCATGTCTAGAAGTGTTTGATTAGGTGACCTCATGAGTACTACTACCCTTTCGGCAGGGGTATTGAAGCCGGTTAACCCGTGATGTTAGTGGCTGGGTCCTGTGTGTCAAGCAGACTGTCATCATGAGATGGTAGGGTTGCATATAATAGACAAGGGCTCATGGGCGCTCAAGACCGGTGAAATGACCCGTGAGAGGACATTGAGAACATCCTGTCCATTATATGTGGATGACCATAGGGTTAGGGGTCAACGTAGTCCGAGTTGGTTGGTGCCATAGGATATGTTGACTCTAGGTGGGAAAGTATCGAACCAACAGGGCACTAGGCATGAGGGGAGATATTGGATACTGAACCGAGTTGGTTGGTGCCATAGGGGAAGTATTTATACCACATGTAGTACGAGACCATATGACTTTGCATTGGCCTAGGATTATCCTTGACACGCGCCAGATCTTATACCAATGGTGATGTGAGAGACTGGTGACCTAATCCCCAACCATGGCTTGACAGGACTTTACACAACAACCGCGGAGAACCCAACAGACGTGCATCAGAGCCGTGAGGGAAGAGTGATGAGACCGCCCAAAGAAGACTGGTGTATGACTTAATGCGTGTCTACCATAGAGACTTCATGATAGAGTTAGGAGCATAATCATTTATATATCATATCATTGTCATTAATTTCATTATTGATATTTATGTTATATGTGTGGTGTGGAATCTTGAGAATGAATGTGTGATATGATGTTGAGTTGACCTCACTGAGTTCTGTTGAACTCATTCCTTTTATATGTCTTTTTTTTCTTTTAGATTATGTTACAGGTTATGAGGACTTCTTTCAAATGGAAGATGCGTTACCAACATATCTTCTTGAAGGAGTGATCGAAGAAGAAGTAGACGCACATGGAGCTTCATGCCAGTATCAAGACTGTTCTTTTGGATTGGATTCCATTAGAGAACAAGTTTAGTTTAGTTTTCCGCTACGTTGAGAATTACTCTCTTTTCTTTTCAAAACTCTGATGTTATATTTTTATTTTGAAGTAATGGATGATTGTAACCATTATTTCGGTTTTGATAACTTAGTATGATAAACTTGATTTATTCTTGTCCATTTAATTATGCTATATCATGTTTTGTATGGATTTGTCACTGAACCTAGTTCTTGCGGTGTATCACCCCCACGGGCATTCAGGTAATGACCGGATCCGGCTGGGTGGGGTGTGACAAACACTATCACTCACCACCATTGGTATGAGTATTGGCACGTGTCAGGGTTAAACTTAGCCCAATGCAAGTCATCTACTGAATCACATCTACTTTAGGGTTAGATACATCTATTCCTTGCTTCCCGCAATCCTTTCTGGTATCTTTCCCCTAGAGTCACCATCTCCTTCCCGGCTACGTAGACTTTTAACCCTATTGGTCATCCACACATAGTAAACGGGAAGCTCTCGTGTCCTCTCATGCTCCCCGCAATCTCGAGCACCCATGAGCCCAAGTCTACTACATGCAACCCTACCAATGAATGGCCCCCACAATGTGATTCATATCCTCTCACGGGTTGGTTACCAGTCTTGAGAGCCCACAAATCCCCATTGTTGCCACGGGTCACTCGGTTTCAATTCCCCTTTCGATAGGGTTAGATATGACAGGGTTTTCCCTAACCAAACACTATAAGAAAGCATCCCATACCACCTCCACTGGTGTCCAAAGACAGAAACACCATAGGGCATTCCCATTCCACAACCATAACCTAGGTAATCACATCACATCATGATTCCATTCATACCACACTATGATCCAATACACAATCACATCATTCATAACCAATAACAGAATGAAAATCATAACATGAATAACCACCTACTATAATTACAGAAGTACTACAATGTAAAGAAAGTGAAACTACAGTAGCTAACTCATGCATTCAAGTCATAATACATCAAAGCATGTAAATATGCATATTGTGAGTCAACGTACTCACCTTGTATTCAAATTTGTAACCTTCAAGTAAGAGGTCAGTGAGCAAGTCCAAAATCACCTAAACAACCTTAAACAAACATGTATAGAACATAAGGAACAAACTCTAAAGATAGAAGACTAAACGGAGAAAAATAGAGGAAAGTTGCTATCAGCAACACCCTTGGTCAATGGTCCCTTGGTCGATGGTATCGACCAAGCAAGATCGACCTAGCATACTGTGTACGGATAGTAACTGCCAACTTTGGTCGGAAACTCTTTGAAACACATCGGAACACTCCAAAATTAATAGGAAAATTCTATAACAATATACTAAGACTATCTATGATGATTTAACCTTCTGAAAAGACCATTGGAATGAATTCCCAACAAATCACCTATTAGGCCTAAACCGCAAATCTTCACGGAAAGGCTAAAATGAATGGGGATTCATTCTAAAGGATAGAAAACAGTAGATCATACATAGAAAACTACTTAGGAATGAATCTAACACCGATTAGAATAAAAAACTACAGTAAGAGAAGGTTATGGTATCATGCTAGATCAAAACATAAGAAAAACACCATATGGCTTCAAGGACAACATAGAATGAATGGGGATTCACTCTAAGACCAAGAAGGCCAGAGGTTGGGTCATTACAGTAGTGTAATACCTTCCTCACAATCAAAACAACTAGAAGATACAGTAGAGAAAGTAGATCTAAGAAGTAAGAGATTGAATACAAACATTGTAGAAGAAGATCAATGGAGGAATCCTTACTTGGATGCTTGGAATCAACATTGGGCTTGAGGAGGAGGCTCTAGGGTTCTTCTCATGTTCTCCAATAGTTAAGAGGCAAAGTGTTTAAGTTTAGACCGAGGTTGCATATATATATAGAGAGAGAGAGATCCAAAACATAAAACTTCCAAAATTAGAACAATTTTGTCCGGAGCTACCTTGGTCGATGGTGCTTGTTTGATGGGATCGACCAAGCAGTCCCCCTTTGCTAGCTTGCTGAATTTTGGATCTCAAAGGCCAAAACCAACACTTGGGTCCTCAACCAACTTAAGGAAAGGTCTAATATAACTTCACAGGTCCTCACAAAGATGTCAACATTGAACTCAAGGTCCAACTTCCAGGTCAAACCTCATTCAAGTCACTACTATTTCCTCCAAAACAAATAGGGTCTTCGGATTAGGGTTAGGTGGGATTTCACATTCCACGTCCCACCTATTGGAAAAGTTGGTGGATTCTCGATTTTGGAAACCCCATATTCAACTTGCAGTCCTATTTGCTAGCAACATAATTGTAGATATCGAAATTTCTATCTTGGATGATCCTTTTTTTTATGCAACATTGTGTATGGTGACCCTCTTCAAAAAGATTGATTCTTGGTTTGGGAAAAGCTCGAAGAACTGGGAACCAGTAGACAATGGCCATGGATCTATGTAGGTGACTTTAATACACATCTGGGATGGAGGGAAGAAACAGGTGGAACCAGAGTCACTCATGGTTTTGTAATCGATTTAAATCACTGATGAATACTTATGGACTTCTTGGTATGGGCTTCAAAGGTGCTTTGTGCACATGGTCAAACAAAAGAAGGGGACAACAAACTATAAGAATCAGGTTGGACAGATGTTTGTGTAATACTGAATGGCGACTAAGCTATCAAGAAGTTGTGGTTTTTGTTCAAATGGCCTTGGGATAAGACCATGTGCCAATTTTAGTGGATTTTGAAGGGGGAATCACAAAAGGGTTGTGCCCTTACAGGTTTGAAAGTGGTTGGTTAAGGCACCCATGCTGTAAATTCATGGCTAATCAAGCATAGAACATAAGTTTTCAAGGTACAACAACCTCTAAATTGCAACAAAAAATGGATTGGTCAAAATCCAAATTTAATAAATGGAACAAAGAGAGCTTTGGAAACATTCAAGAAAATATTCAAAGAATTTATGGGCAATTGGAATCCCTCCACAGACAGGCGGCTCATTTGTTCTCGCAAGAAAAAGCAAACCTTCTTGCTGATCTTTTAGTAGAGGAGCTCACCAGGAAAGAACAACTATGGCTTTAGAAATCAAGAATAGCATGGTTAAATGGAGGAGACAATAATACTTTCTTTCTTTTTTCATGCCACCACTTTGCAAAGAAGGTTGTTAAACAAGATTCTTAAATTGAAAAAATCGGTAGGAGGATGGACAACATATCACAAAGGAATAACTAATGTACTTACTGATCGCTTCACCATAGCCTTCCAATCCAAACTTATTGACCCTTCAGCCCTCTCCCAAGTTCTTGATTCCATTCAGTCAATAGTTACAATGGAGATGAATCACAAACTAAATATGGCACTTACGGTCGAGGAGATCAAGCATGTCCTTTTTATTCATGGGCCCTCTCAAGGCACTAGGATCGGATGGTCACCCACCTATTTTCTTCCAACCACTTTTGGACACTTTAAGTGATGATGTCATTAATTTTATTAATGAATTGTTCTCTAGTATCTATATGGACCCCTCTTTAATATATCTTATACATGCCTCATTCCTAAAGTCCCCCACCCTAATTTTGCTGACAAGTTTAGACCCATTAGTTTAGGTGGTGTTGCAATGAAGATTTCTTCTAAAATCATAGCTTGTTAGCTTCAAGAATTGTTGCCTAAGGTTATTAGGCAAATGCAATCAACTTTCACCCCATCAAGGCATCTCCGACAATATTTTTATAGCTCATGAAATATTTCATTACATCAAGAAAAGGAAGAAGGGTAAGAAAAAGCTTTTGGGGCTGAAATTGGACATAAAAAAAGGCATATGACAGATTAGAATGGCATTATATCAAGGAGGTACTTTTCAAGCTGGATTTGATAACAGATGGGTTTATATGATAATGAATTGCATCTCTTCAATGTCTTACATACTTGTGTATGAAAATGTAAAAATGAAATCACTCCATCTAGAGGCATTCGCCAAGGAGATCCTCTCTCATCAACCATTTTTATTTTGTATGCACAGGGATTAAGTTCCTTATAAAAAAGAAAGGAGGAAGCAAGAAGAATTAGGGGTATAAATGTCAAAAATAGAGCTCCAATAATATATCATCTTTTATTTGCAGATGACACTTTGTTATTTTAGGAGGTAAAACTTGAAGCCATTCACAACTTTAAGCGCACTTTGGAATTATATTGTAAGAGTAGTGGACAACTAATGAACGTTGATAAATCTAGCATTTTCTTCAATCCCAACACACCACAGAATTCAAGAGGTGGTTCTCTCGTATTTTAAAGGCGTCATACAAGAAGGAGACAAACTAAGTACCTTGGCCTCCCATGTGAAATTGGCAATTCAAAAATATATATATATATTTCTCTTACCTTAAGGACCGAACTTTTGCCAAGGTTGGAGTGCTGGAAATACAGGTTGTTGTCACACGCTGGTAAATATGTGTTACTCAAATCAGTGGCTTTTTCTCTCCCTCAATTTGGAGGTGCTCACTTTAAACTCCCTTGCGCTATTCATGATGAAATGAAAAAGATGTCAACCAATTTCTTTTGGGGTGAGAAAGATGGTAAGAGGAAAATTCATTGGGTAAGATGGAAGAGACTATGCATGTCAAAGGAAAAGGGGGGGGTGCTTGGTTTTAGGGATTCACAAAGGAAAGTCAAGCTCTGTTGATGAAAGTTTCTCATAGGCTATGGCAAGACTCAACCTCTCTTTGGGTTTGATACACCAAAGCTATATATTTTCTCCATGTTGAGTTTTTGGACGCTACACTCGACCATCATCCAATTGGGCTTGGAGAAGTATCATTAAGGGAAAACAATTATTGAAAAAGTAGCTTGCATGGCGTATTGGTAAAGGTGACAAAATTAATATGTCAGAGAATAAATGGTTAAAGAATGAAAAATGAGAATGGATCTACCCACCAAAACCAATATTTGGGTTGCTGACTTAATGGAGGAAGAAACAAGGAAGTGGAAAGAAGAAAAACTTACAAGTCTCTTTAGTCCTTCGATTGCTTAAATAATTAGAAAAATACCTTTAAGTTTATTCCCCAAGGATGACAAACTTATTTGGGGTGCTTCTAAGAATGGGCAATTTACTATTCAATCTACTTACCATGCTCTCTCCAATGATCAAGATTTCACCTTCCATCAACATACTTCAGCTTCTCATATACCCCGATGGCTGCTGATCCAAGACAAGTATGGTAAACTATTTGGAAATCACATTGTCTTCCAAAGATAAAACATTTTATCTGGAGAGCAACTACTGAAGGCTTACCTACAAGTGAGGGTTTGGAAAGAGAAAGATTTTGATATACCTGATGTGCATTAGAGGCTGTAATGCTGAAGAAAATGTAGGACATTTACTCCTTGGGTGTAAATTTGCTCGTGTAGTTTGGTTTGCAAGTGAGCTAAACTACCATCCACCTCATACAGATCACATTCATCTAGAATAGTGGATTGAAAGTCTTCTTAAAGTAGTGCTGAAAGAGAAAATGGAAGCACGAAAGTTCTTAAGCCATTGTTTCTTTCTCTATTGGCACATCTGGATCGTAGGGAACTGGGAGACTTTTGGTAAGGATAGTTTATCACCGTATGATGTAGCAAAAAAGCCTCTCAAGCCAACAAAGAGTTTTGGGAGGCAACTTGGCCCAACACAAATTTTCAATCCCATAGCTTACCATCTGCCAACTCTTAGCCAACAATATGGATACCACCTATTCAATTGTGACGCAACATATCACAAGGAAGGGAGCAAGGTAGAATTAGGTTTCTTAGCAAGAAATGATCATGGTCATGTTCTATTTGTTGTGTCTACCCAAAGCAAGTTCCATTTAGTTATAATGGGGGAAGCCTTAGCTATATGGACAATGATGCTACATGCGTTGGTAGAGGATCTTAGAAGTGTGGTCTTGGAATCTAATTGTAAAAGTGTTATTGACTTCATCTCTATACCAACACATCTCCTCCCCACCTTGAAGTCCAGCCCATCCTAGCTGCTATAGGAAAGCTTGGGCCTTATTTTTCTACTATTTCTTTTCGATATGTACCTAGGACGGCAAACTCTGCTATGCACGTCCTAGCCTAGAAGGCCCAGTTGATTGAAGACTCAAATGTATGGCCCATTTCTACTCCTTGGCTATGGGATGTTGTTTCCACAGACTTGGCCTAGCTTTCCTTTCTTAAATGCATCTTTTTTACCCAAAAAAAAAAGAAGAAGAAGAGATTAAAGAAGAGAAAGGAAGAAAAGAGGGAAATGGGGGGAGCTACTATTGTGTGGATGTCTCAAACTTGAAGACTCGGTGGTTAGCGAAGGATATCGAGCTAGAGTGGTATGAATTCCTAAACTACCTCTAATGAAAGGGAAAGATCAAATTTGGTGAAGATATTCCTGCATGATTTGGGTTTGGCTTAATGTAAGGAACAAATCTTTGTACTTGGTCCTTTTAAATTGTTGTGTCACATGTTTGAAGTACTTAACTTATCAAGCGATTCAGTAGAAATAAATATTTAGCTTCTTGAATCATGGAAAGTCTGAAATTTTCTCAATTAAATTGAGATTTTCTTGGTTTGATCTTATTCCACATGAAAATGATGCCTAAAACCTTTTTCAGGAGACCCTAGGGGTCAAAGCTAGATATGATATATATAAGTCTTGGGATGAAAAACCAGAGTTTTCCTCACAACAACCCCCAAAATCGAGCTGGAATAAGTGCAGCAAAGCAACAAGCGGCCTGCCGTATATTGATGTCCCTTATGCTTTGCCTAGTGCCATAGCTCAGGTTTGCAGTCTGTTATCCCTTGACTTGTTGGGCTTAGTTTTAAGGCCTTATGAACTCAATTTCAATTAAAGGAGGTCTAAAGAAGTTGTAAAGGGGATTCTTATAAGGTTAGGTAAAGTAATAAGAAGGGGCTGTTAAAGTCGTTAGATTACTTGGTAATGTGGCCAATGAGTCACCAAAAATAAAGGTTGACACTCTCCTTTCTGTAGCACATCTATTGTCTATATAGCCATCGCAGATAATAGGCAACAGTAATTTGGTACTAACAGAAAAAATATTTTAGGCAATGCTTTTTACCATCACGAAAAATAACTATATTTAGCAACAATTCCTAGAAATTGTGGGTAAAAAACCTATATTTGGCAACTGAGATTCCAAAAACCATCGCCAAAAATCATATTAAGTGATGCGTCCAAAATCTGCTCAGCCCTTGGATCTCCACGTAGTGTCCTGCAAAACAAAAGCGTCAGATGTGGCCCGACCGCTGGGGTCGGGAGTCCACCTCCGAAGGCTAAGTCAGTTGATGAACTTAATCACAAACGGCTCTGCTAGAAGCACAGAGCTAATGAATGAAGAAACGGGAAAGGTGATCTAGATAGCAGGACGCTGATAATTTAGGTCTATCAGTATGGATCTGAACCTGAGTCTCAGATAGTATTCTCCTTGATCGATTGATCCATCCCTCACCTTGTATGGTAGTGAGGTTTATATAGAGTGTACCTTCGAATCTCCTTCGTTGGATGCACTCGAGCCTTCTTCGGGTAGTCGTTGGATCTTATCAATAAGATCCGTTGAGCGATAAACTTCTACTAGTTTGGGCTAGTAGAGGACTCCTGAGATAACCGTTAGGTTATGCGATAGTTATCCCTTTGATGATGATTATCCGCAGCCGTCAGTTTGAGTCTGCTGTCATCAGGGTGATTACCCTAATCCATAAGTAAGATTAGGGCACGCTTGCAGCCGAATAATCTATCTTCTTTGGCAAGCCATCTTCTGGATCCCGTTCGTTCGGGAGCGATTCGGTTTTCTCCGTCTCGACCGGGGTCGAGGGTCGGACCAGGTATGAACCCGGTCTGATCATAAACTCTCCATATCACGAGCCCCCCAGACCAAGCGTTCGGTCGATCCCGAGGGCTTGGTTTTTAACCGGGTTCGTCGTCAGGTGATGATCTCTGCGTGCTTCATTAAATGTCATATCACATTTAATGTGGTGGTCACTTTTCCTCGAGCGTTGTGAGTGTAAGGCCACATGTCTCCGTTGCAGTTGATCTGTCGTGGCTCACGTCATCTAAGCGACAGTTTCCGAACGCCTATTTCGGATTCGTGAGTTCAAACTTTCAAAACGTCTTTCAATCTTGATCGTTGATTTTGAATCAATCTCGATCGTTCAGATTCCCGAACACTCGTGCGGGAGTTTTAAAAGCGGTTCGTTGTCTTCGTAGGTTTCATTCTTCCTGTCTGGAATTTGAACCTTTGTCGTCTGCTTCGCGCCTTCCTGCTCTCAAGCTTCCGTCTCCTTGAATCGGTAAGTTTCTTGGTCTTTTCTTTTTGTAGTTCTTGAAACGAGTAATGGCGGACGATAGGGCTTCTTTAGTACCCCATGTTGGTGATAGCGAGTGATGCTTTTGCTTCTCCCTGCTCCCGAACAGTCGGATAGTGATAACAAAACCCTAACCGTCCTCGCGGGGAGTTCACTGAAGTTTCTCAAAAAGGTTTTGAAAGAAAAACCGAAACTTCTCCTGTCCTTTTCGAGTCTGGATCTTCCAAGATCGTTGATTCCTCTAGGCAACCTCAAACCTCCGGGTCCAATAGTGGGCCTGGCTCTGTTCCCTCCATTTATAATGGGGAAACTCTTCTTTCCGCTGTTCAAGATTTTGACCTTCCTTCCTCATATCAGGTTAGGGCTCCCCACCCTGATGAGAGGGTTGATTCATCCCTTTCGGGTGAATTTTCTCTGTACATAGATACACTGGAAAGCGGGGTTCGCTTTCCCTTTTTTAATCCTTTATTTTCCATGAGTTTTGAATCATTGGAACATTTGTCCCGGAATGCTCCTCCCCAATAGCTGGCGTCTCATCGTCGGTTTCTTGGGTTTGTGTTTTGAGCTTGGCATCACGCCATCTCTTTCTCTTTTTATACATTTTCATGTTCTTTCTATCTTCCATCCTCCCGGATGGGTCTTTCTTTCCAAACGCAATAGGGCTGAACTTGATTAGAGGGGCAGCATCCTCGCCAAAGGAACTTGCCCTTCTAACCACAAAAGATGGCGCGAACGATATTTTTTCTGTCGAGCGCCTCCATCAGATCTTAACTTCCCGACCACCTGGAGGAGGTTTACTTCTTCGTCCGAAAGTAACCGGGGCCTTCCCTTATCCAAAGAAGACGAGGCGGCCATCTTGAAGATCAAATCCATTCCGTGGTATCAAGAGATACATGGATATGAAATGGAGTATAACTCCATCCTTCGATCTTGGGGCTTGGCTCATTGTGAGCTTCTAACCATCATCCTTTGATTTGGTGAAGTGATATGTCTTGAATTCGATTCTTGTCCTTCTTCTTTGCGGTGCCTCCCCGAACGAACCCCGAAGCCTGCGGGTGAAGGCCGCTAGAGCCGTTGTGACAGCCGAACAACGATCGCCCAGGGTCTTGACTGCAGATCAAGAGGCTTCTCTTCCCTCTCCCGACCCCTCTTACAGGGGTATCAGGAATATCAGGCATGTAGCTGATGTTTCGGGTAAAGGGAAGAAACCAATGGTGGAGAGGGCCACCGTTTCCTCCTCCGTCCGAACCAAGAGGAGGCATGACATAATTGATGCTCCCTCCAACAAAAAATCCAAAGCTTCGACGGATGGTGAGGAAGTCTTCCTCCCCCGGTGGACCCCGAAGATGACCAACGGGGTCACTCGGGATCCTGAGAAAGCTGCAGAGTGGAGCTCTCTCAGTCTTGCTCCTTCTGATCGCCAGGAGTTTGAAGCCCTGGATGACACCTCCCTTGTGAGTCAATCTACAAGGTAACGGTCTTCTTGCTTATTTATGTTTTCATAATTTCTTATGACTTCTTCGATATCTTCCATCTTCCCGGGAATGCTTGTGTTGAGCTTTTATCAACACATGGAAGCATTGAGCCGTGTTGGTCGCACCAGCTCCTTGCTGCAAACTTGTGAAGAGAAATTGGCCAAGGCCAATTCCGAAATAGACCAGCTGACTGCAGCTACTGTAGAGCTGCAGAAAAAGCATGAGGAAGAAGTGACCTTCCTCAAGGAAGCCCTTGAAGCTTCAAGAATTCGTGTCTCTGCTGCCGAGTGCGAGGCCAGGAAGCAAAAGGCAGCTGCCACGTTGTTTGGTGACCGCCTTGAAATTAAGAGTAGGGATCTCGAAGAACATCTGAAGTTGGCAATCCCTAGCAAGCCTGAGCATATCAAGCCAAACCTTCGGAAGGAGTGCATCCGGAAATACCCGGACAGCGTACCTTTCTCCGAATTGCTAGGTTTCTACAACATTCGGGCTTACCGCATGGGGCGGAACGACGTTTGGGAGCGGATCCTTGGAACGATCCCTGACTTCGACACTGCTCCTTTTCGTGAGGTATGCCACCCGGAGGTCTTCGAGAAAGTTGGTATGGATCTCCTAGACTGGGCCCAAGGAGTAGATGATCCTTTTCCAGCTGACCCTCAATATGAGGCATATCTAGATGACGAGCCGGCACTTCCAGAGGAGAAATCACAAGCCGAGTCTCAAGTTGTTGCTGTAGAGGATTCAGCCGATGACGTTCTTGAGGAAGGCTCTTCTCAGGATCCTGAGAAATGTCATCCCGACCAGGGTCCCTCGGGCAACAATGAAGAAAAGGCTTAGGGTGTTGTTCCTTTGTAAAGATGTACCCTCATTTTAATGAATAGACATTTCTTTATTCACGTTGGCCTCAGAATTTCCTCATCTCTTGCCGAAGTATTGCCTTGAATATCAAAGTATTAATGATAAAACTTATCACTTAACTCTTCATTCCTCGCCGAATAATGATCTTGTAGAAATATTGTGAAGATGCGTTTCGGGAAGATGCGTTAATCTTCCCCACCACTTCATTTATTGCAAAGTCCGCACGTTTCCGTTCAAACGTTTTCCTGCTTTTGTGTACCATTCACTGTTTCCAATGAATCGGAAATACCTCCATTATTTTAATGGCAGTGCGACGATTGGAGGTTTCTCTGCACCAGGTGCTCGCTTCCACATGTTCCCATGTGGCATCCCTTCGACCGTTGATCTTGCTTTTTGCGGATTTCGAAGCGTCGTTTCGATCTGGGTCGTCGGTTGTCCTTAGCCTTCAACCGTCGTCTTATACCTGAGGCTATTTAAAGCCTTCGTGGGTACTCTCCATCTAACCTGACTTCTGCAAGATAGATTTGCTAAAGTGCCAAAGCAACCTTTCGTCCTTCGGCCTGCCTCCGTATTCCTCGTACTTCGACGACAGCTCTATCCATTTCCCGAACAAGTGAGTTTTAGATTTCTCATCTCCTTCCCCTTTTCCCCCCAAAGTAAACTGCACAGTAGTTATACTTGGGGTTTAGTTTGTTGGTCTGTCAGATGCTTTAGAAAACTAGGGTTTCCCCATTGTTGCTGTCGTTTATTTCTTTATTGATACGGCTGCTCTTTTTTTTTTTTTTTGTATAGTGGCTCCCAAGATCAACCCAGACTTTATCAGAGCAAAATCTCGCAAGAATAGCGTTCCGTCGGTGGTGAATGGGGCCGGTGCGGTGGTTTTAGCTAGTGAATCCTCCAAGCGTAAGGCGGCTGGCGGTGAATCTTCAAGTCGATTCCTGCAGCTTCTGTTGATGCCGTCCATGCGCCTCCTTTGCCCGAAGTGACCGCTCGTCTTTCCCAGGAAGATCTTGATCACTCCGTTGCCGATGGTCCCGGCGGCAATCCTGCTGGTGAGCCTGTTGGTGAGCCTGTCGGTGCACCCCCGAAGGAGACTCTTCGGGCATCTGAGGCAACTATGTTGGCGTCTGATGAAGGTGTGGCCCCAGCAGGTGCTGCTCCTATTTCTAACTCCAGTGCTTGTTTGGCATCCTCCTCCTCTCCTTCGAGTTGGAGGATTTTGCTACCGGGAGCGTCGTCGGATGACAAGTGATGAAGCTCATCCTTCTCTTGGTGTAGTTCGTCCTCTCATCCTTCTCATCCTTCGCCTGAATTAGTGTCAAACGAGTTTGACAAAGCGTTGGAATGGTGTACTGCTGCTCGAATGACTTCGAGAGCGCAGTTCTTTCCAAACTTCCGGATGAAGTCTTTACGAAGTCACTTGGTGATGTAAGTCTTTCTTCATTTTCCTCTAATTTTGAAAAATTACTTTTCTGCTCCTCGCTAACTCGAAAGTTGTTTGCGGGAGTCTTCTTTGTAACTTCCACAACCAAGTGGAAGCGGTTACTAGACTCGATAGGTTGAGCAATGAAGTTTCTAGGCTTCAGGGAATCTCTGAAGCTAAAGATGTTGAGATTGCTCGCCTTCGGAATCTAGCTTGGGAGGTGGCGGGGAGAAAAGAATTCGATGATTGGTCGTCTTCGGTCAGATTTGGATGATGCCGGGGAGAAGATCCGGCGACTGGAACGGACGGTTGGAAAGTCGGGAGCTAAAGGATGCGAAACATTACCCGGAAGGCAAGCCGTCGTTCCTTTGCCCGAATCCCTTCCAAGCGATGTTCGCGAGCCTGCGTCTTCAAGTATTTACACAGTAAGCCTTTTGTTGATATGCTGAATGCTTATAATTTGCAGGCGTACCGGGATGGTGAGAACGAAGTATGGGAATCAATATTAAGGAAAGATCCTCATTTTGATACGACTCCCTACGGTCTTGTTTGCCATCCTGAAGTATTTACCAACTTGGGTATTTCTCCTCCCGATTGGACCAAGGATAAGATTGATCCTCCACCTTCCGATCCGGATATTATGCAATATCCGGAAGATTCTCCTGTTTATTCTCCGCTGGAAGAAGTCAATTATGACGAGCTTGTGCCGAATGTGAGTTTGGTCGAGGACCATTCTTCTCCTGGACAAGCTGGGCAAAGAGTATGAAATTGCAGAGGATTTTATGAATATTGAAATATTTTTGTAATCCTCATTTCTTCTTTTCCTCACCAATGGTTGACTCATATGTTTGTTCTAGCAAAGTCGTGTCGATCTTGTATAACTTGTTAATGATCCTGTAATGACTTTCTTCTTTGATCGAGAGATTGTATCCAGCTCTTGTAATTGTTTTGATACTGGCCTCTTTGGATCTTCTGAAGAAATAAGAAATTACTTTATCTTGAACTTTGCTAGCCACTTGAATCGTCGTTGCATTAGGTCTTAGTTGTTTGAAACAATGCCTACACTTAAGGATTTCTGGAGAAATACAATAAGTCTGAGAAGGAACTCACTCGGGTTTTAAACCGATGCCTTATACTTAAGGATTTCCGGAGAAATACAATAAGTCTGAGAAGGAACTCACTCGGGTTTTAAACCGATGCCTTATACTTAAGGATAATTAAAAAATTCAATAAGTTTCGAAGGAACTTACTCGGGTATTAAACCGACGCCTTGCAAAAGGAACTCACTCGGATTTTTATCCGATGCCCCGACTTAAGAAAGTTCGAAAGATTTTCCATAAGTGTTGAAGTGTTGAAGGACCCACACGAATTTTCATCCGATGCCTTATAGTTGGATCTTGTGCTTGAATGTGTTCTCGCGAACAAAATTGAAATCATCTTCAAGGATAAAACTTTTTGAGATGCCTAGCATTCCACGAACGATCCAATTCTTTCTGGGAATCAATGTTCTTCAGCTTGTAAGCTCCTGAACCGACCGGTTTCACAACCATATAAGGTCCTTCCCAGGAAGGGTCCAACTTTCTTTGGTGACGCGGGTCGGAAGCTAGGGTGTTTCTCAACACCAAATCTCCGGCTAAGTACCGACGATTCTTCACTCGAGTATTATAATGAGACGCTATCCTTCTTTGATAATGTTGAGTTCGTGCTATTGCCTTTGCCCGAACTTCGTCCAACAAATCAAGACTATCCAGCAGTCCTTGTTCATTTGCTTTTTCCTCGAACTCACGATCCCGCAACGTCCCCGCCATTATCTCCACAGGTGCTAATGCTTCGGATCCATATGCCAACCTGAATGGAGTTTCTCCTGTAGGTGTTCGAACCGTAGTTCTATAAGCCCACAGTACATTATATAGTTCTTCGACCCAAGAAGCTTTGTCAGCTTCGAGTCTTCTCTTTATTCCTTCCAGTAGCGTTCGGTTAGTAACCTCTACCTGGCCATTACTTTGGGGGTATGCCACTGAGGACATACGATGCTCGATCATATATGTTCCACAGAATTGCTCAAATTGTGGACAGTCGAACCGAGAACCATGGTCGGTGACAATTATCTTTGGAATCCCAAAGCGATATATGATTGATTCAAGCACAAATTTCTCTACTTTTTCTCGGTAATTGTCGCCGCGGTGCAGCTTCTACCCATTTTGTGAAGTAATCAATTGCTACTATCAGATATTCCTGTCCGCCCGATGCCTTGGTGAATTTTCCCATGATACCAATTCCCCACATTGCAAAGGGAATGGGATTTAGAATTGAAGTCATAGTCTCCGCCGGGCGCCTACATCTGTAGCATGAATTTGTGAGTTACTACATCGACGAACATAGTCCATAGCGCTTCTTGGATCTTAGGCCAATATAACCCCAGTCTTAGAATTTTGTGGGCCGGGGCTCGCCACCCATGTGAGAGCCACAAATTCCTTCATGAACCTCAGCCAAAGCTGAGTTTGCTCCTTCGGGGCCTATACATCTCATAAGGGGTCCAGCATAAGATCTTTTATATAGTCTCCCATTCGAATGACAAATCTAGCTGATCGAATCTTGATCAACCTTGCTTCTACTTGGATCCTCGGGTAACTTGTCATCTCTTAGATATTCAATTATTGGATCCATCCAGCAACGTTACTGCTTCAATATAAGAAATTTCTTTCTCATGATAACTTGGAAAAGTTACCTCTTCAATGTAGACCGAAGGGTCTAGATTCTTTTCCTTAGCATTGGCTAGTCGGGATAGCTCATCCGCCACTGAATTTTCATTCCTCGAAATCTGAGATATCTTCAAATTCGAAATTGGTTCTGAAATGCCCTGCACTATCTCCCGATATTTTTGCAAGCGTGGTTCTTTAATGCCATACTCCCCCTGGACTTGGTTGACTATAAGTTGAGAGTCACTATAAATAGTAACATCTGCAATAGCTAATGCCTTTGACAACCGAAGTCCTGCTATTAGGGCCTCGTACTCCACTTCGTTATTACTCGCATCAAATGTGAATCTCAAAGCATATCGAATAATGAATCCTGCCGGACTTTTTAATAGAATTCCAGACTGCTCCATCTTTATTACTCGAACCATCGACATATACCTCCCAAGTGGTTGGTATAATGGGATCTTCAATGGTGGGTTCCACTGGTGCAGTAGTTTCTACTACAAAGTCGGCTAATGCCTGAGCCTTGATTGCAGTCCTGGGCTTAAAGCTCACTTGGAACTCACTTAGCTCAACCGACCGGGATACCATCCTTCCGGACAAATCGGGTTTGTTAAGAACTTTACTAAGAGGAAAAGTTGTAAATACCTCAATTGGATGAGCCTGAAAATATGGCCTTAGCTTCCTGGTGGCCATCATGAGAGCAGAGCCTGCTTCTCAATCTGCGAATATCTCGTCTCCGCATCCAGCAACACGTGGTTTACATAGTAAATCGGCCACTGTTTCTTATCTTTCTCCCGAACAAGTACTGCACCGACCGCGGAAAGGGATGTCGCTAGATATAGCTGTAATATTTCCCCCTTCTTGGCCCGGACAGGATCGGTGGTTGTCCAAGTGCTTCTTTTAATTCCTCAAAAGCTTTCGGCACTCTTGATCCACTTTGCTTCCTTACTGCCCTTCGGGTCTTTAAGTGCCTTGAAGAAAGGCAAACATTTTTCTCCAGGACTTGGAGATAAATCGATTTAAGGCGACAACTCTCCCTGTCAAACATTGTACATCCCGAACGGTTTTGGGAGCCTCCATATCAATCGAGCTTGCATTTTGGCAGGATTTGCCTCAATTCCCCCCTCGTGATACCATGAAACCCAAGAATTTGCCCGAGGAGACTCCAAAGGCACATTTTTCGGGGTTCAACTTCATTTGATGTTTCCTCGATCTTGAGAAAACCTCGATTAAATCTGCAATGTGATTTGCTTTTGTAAAGCTTTTCACCAGCATGTCGTCAACATATGCTTCAACGTTCTTTCCTATCGGCTCTTTGAAAATCTTGTTGACGGCCCTCTGATATGTTGCTCCTGCATTCTTCAGGCCAAAAGGCATGACCTTGTAATAATAGCTTTCACGATCAGTCATAAAAGCCGTATATTTCTCATCCTCCTTATTCATAAGGATCTGATTATACCCGAGTAGGCATCCATGAAACTTAAAGTTTCATATCCTGCAGTAGCATCTATCAAGAGGTCAATCCGAGGCAACGGGTAACAATCTTTTGGGCAAGCTTTGTTTAGATCCGTGTAGTCTGTACACATCCTCCACTTCCCATTCGCTTTTTTCACCATCACCACGTTGGCCAACCAAGTTGGGCACTCGATTGGTTCTATGAAACCAGAATTCTTAAGTTTTTCAACTTCATTCGAGCGGCTTCATACTTTTCAATAGAGAAATTTCTTCTTTTACGTATCCTGGTTTCGCCTTAGGGTCTATCCGAGTTTGTGCTCTGCAATGGCCCGATCGATCCCAGGCATATCCTCAGCAGACCACACGAATACATCTTTATTCTGTTGAAGGAATAACTTCAATTCATCTTTAAACTCTTCCAGCTGTTCAGACCCGACATAAGTAATCTTTTTCGCATCCTCGGTACACAGCTGGATTTGCTCGATTTCTCCTTTGGTTCGGGCCTTTGCATCTCTGTCTCTTCCCGATCATCTCGAACTTCTATGGGGAGGGCAGTAACCTTCTTCGGACCCTCCTTGTCTTTTAAATAGGCAACATAACACTGCCGAGAGATCTTTTGGTCAGAGGAGACTTGACCGATTCCCATATCAGTCGGGAATTTGATCTTCAGGTGCTTTGTCGAAACAATAGCACCTATTTTGGATAAAGATGGTCGCCCAAGAATCATATTATAGGCTGGTAGTTCTCGAACCACCAGAAAATTGATTCGGACAGTTGTTTCTTTGGGAAAACTTCCAATGGAAAGATCCAACTGAACCGATCCTTCCGCTCTCTGAGATGACCCCGCAAAGCCATATAGGTGTGTTGATGAAGGTTTCATCAAATCTTGATCCACCTTCAATTTTTGATACACTTCGTAAGAAATTAGGTCAGCTGCAGACCCTGTATCAATCAATACTCTATGCACTTCCCGCCGTGCAATCTCTACCTTGATGACTATAGCATCATCATGAGGTAAACAAACATCTCTCTCGTCTTCTTCGCTAAAGGTGATAGAATCTTCACCATTCAGCTTCTTCCGCTTCTGCGCCTCTCCGGCTCCAACAAATTTGGATTTGGTTTTTAAACTCCGGAATGATTCGGGCTCTGGACCCCCGAAGATGGTAAGGATCGGTGACCGAGTAGCAGCTTCAATCACCTCCTTGCCTTTTTTGGACTTGGGGCCTCCCTTGATCGTTCCGAACTAACCGAACGATTCCTTTTAGGGGCAGCCGCACGTGGCCCGCGTGGCTCCTCCCTTCTTCTCGCTAACAAAGCTGGACGGATGTCCTTGAGATATCAATCTCTCAATATCCGCCTTGGGATGACGGCGGTCATTAGTGTAATGACCATAGTCCTTGTGGAATCGGCAATACTTTTCCCGATCCTGCTGCTCTCCGGGTTTTCAAAAGAATTTTAGGCGGCCACTTCAAAATATTTTTTCTTTTGAGGATATTCGGAATATCGGCCCGAGGAGCATTCAATGGAGTGTACTCACTTCGCCGGGGGATCTTTGGCGCCAAGGTTGGGATCTTCCAACCCGATCCACGAACATTCTTCTTTGGCTTCTCGCTTCGTCGGGAGCCTTTTGTTCCTTATTGGAGACTTTATTATCTCCTTGGCGCGCATCTAGAATTTCCATGACTTCAGCTGCTTCGGCATCTCCGTACCAACTCAGCATAAGTCGTGGGTATATCATGTAGTAATAACTCCAGGAGTTTCCGATTTGTGAGTCCTGTGAATAGAGCGGTTACGGCTACTGTTCATCCAAGTTTTCTATTTCCATCGTCACTTTGTTGAATCTTTTCGAAACTCTCCTGATCGATTCATTCTTTCCCTGTTTGACGAGTAAACAAGGTTTCTTCCGTTTTCTTGACTTGTATCCCACTCTGGAATTGCCCTATGAATTGGCGTGCCAATTCGTCAAAGTTTACGATCCTTCCCAAGGGAAGGTTAGAAAACCACTTTTGTGCCGCTCCAGTTAGAGATGAACCAAAAACCCCGCATAAAATTTCATCGAATTACGAAGCGCCATGGTCTGTTGGTAATAGCCAATATGAGCTGTTGGATCTCCGGAGCCATCGAATGTTGAGAAGGTAGGCAAACGGAAGTTATGGGGAAACCGATATCCCGCGATTGGCTCAGCAAAAGGAGTCTTCCGAATGAGCCCGAGTAAATATCCTCGATTATTCTTCCCTTAGCCAATTGCCCTAACTTCTCATTGATGTTGGCCAATTCTTGACCAATCTGGGTCGGATGGTCTTCAGCAATACGATCACGACCCCGATTAACACGATCATCACGTGCCACTCGTTCATCACGAACAGCCCGTCCTTCACGAACGTTTCTCTCGTCACGAACCTGCTCGATCATTACGAACGGTTCTTCGACGGTGGGTGAGTGAGTTCTTACCCCAGAATCCAACCTTGTATTTGAATCGGTTGTACTCTCTTGCGGTCTATCGAACCGATCGCCTCGCCTTAGTTGATCATCAATCCTCCGAAGTCCTCGGTCTCCTTCACGAAAATTCTGATCAACATTCCGGTCTTCAGCCATTCTTTGGTCACGTGGCAATGCACGTCTCCCCGAATCGTGTTGATCAGGTTCTTGTGGTAAAACCACTCGTCTGGTGAGCAAGCGGAGTGCTTGGCTCACCTCCAAGAGTTGAATCTTTACCTGATCCAATTGATCTTGGATTGTATCGGGAGGATTACATCCTCCCGGCCTTTATCCACTTCGATAGGATTTTGGCTTTCCTGGGGAATATCTGGATTATTCACCCCAGGTATCTGAACACCGGAATTGCGTTGTGCAGCGGCTATTGCGGCTGCTGATCTAGTCACCATGGCTTTCTCAAGTCTTTCCCACAGACGGCGCCAAATGATGCGTCCAAAATCTGCTCAGCCCTTGGATCTCCATGTAGTGTCCTGCAAAACAAAAGCGTCAGATGTGGCCCGACCGCTGGGGTCGGGAGTCCACCTCCGAAGGCTAAGTCGGGTTGATGAACTTAATCACAAACGGCTCTGCTAGAAGCACGAGCTAATGAATGAAGAAACGGGAAAGGTGATCTAGATAGCAGGACGCTGATAATTTAGGTCTATCAGTATGGATCTGAACCTGAGTCTCAGATAGTATTCTCCTTGATCGATTGATCCGTCCCTCACCTTGTATGGTAGTGAGGTTTATATAGAGTGTACCTTCGAATCTCCTTCGTTGGATGCACTCGAGCCTTCTTCGGGTAGTCGTTGGATCTTATCAATAAGATCCGTTGAGCGATAAACTTCTACTAGTTTGGGCTAGTAGAGGACTCCTGAGATAATCGTTAGGTTATGCGATAGTTATCCCTTTGATGATGATTATCCGCAGCCGTCAGTTTGAGTCTGCTGTCATCAGGGTGATTACCCTAATCCATAAGTAAGATTAGGGCACGCTTGCAGCCGAATAATCTATCTTCTTTGGCAAGCCATCTTCTGGATCCGGTTCGTTCGGGAGCGATTCGGTTTTCTCCGTCTCGACCGGGGTCGAGGGTCGGACCAGGTATGAACCCGGTCTGATCATAAACTCTCCATATCATTAAGGAACAGTTACAACTGTTGTGAAAAACCATATATCGGTATGATTTAATACCGTACTGTGGGGAAACTTTAGACATTCCGTGATGATTTTTAAAACGTCGCCAATAATGAGCAATATTTATCAGTACAATGAGCAATATTTATCATTACAACCAATTAGACAAATACATGGAGTAACCATGCTTAAAATACATATATACAAACTTTCAATATTGCATTGCTTTCTTTTCTTTTCTTTTCTTTTCTTTTCTTTTCTTTTCTTTCTTTCTTTCTTCTTCTTCTTCTTCTTTTTTTCCTTGAAAGTAGAAATATATTAAACTGAAAATAAAAAATAAGAAGCCTTATCTTGCAACTGCTACAATCAAAGAGCTGGTAGAGCTCTACTCAAAACATACTTAAGTTAGGACAAGTCGAATTAATTCGTGATTTAGTTCTAACAAACCGTCTAAATAATAACAGGCCAAGGACATTTAGGCCTAGAAACAAAAAAGCAAGCCCTATCTAATTCAGTCCAAACAGAAATTTCAAAACATTAATCCAAGACTTTAGCAATGTCCACCCCCTTCTTCCAAGCCTCCAAAACCGCACCAATCTAATTAGTTGAGTGCAAAACTCTCTCCTCACGTGCTGAGTTCCTTCTTAGCTTCTCCTCAATGCAAAACTCCCTTGCTTCTTAACCACCTTCAGATATACAAAGTTCCTTCTTAGCTTCTCCTGGCTCCTACAGAGAACGATATGATCGCTAAAACATCTCTAGCATTTTATTAACTTCATAAGTTAATATAATCTTCTTACCGTCTGAAAACATAACTTAGATAACACATTTTATCATCAGCAAACCACAGATGGCTCATGCCCATTTCTCAGTACCCTAAGCTCCTATTAGAGAATGCGTTCAACTTCTTGAAGGGTCCATCGACGAAATATGCTACAACTATGAAATCCAGCCCGAACCCTAACCCGAAAATCCATTTGTTTGTGGGTCCGAAGATCCGAAGTGAAGGTAGAAAGCAATTGTGGGCCATCTCAGTGGAAGACATGGTGTTTGACCCAAAACCCATGGAGAATTGATGGAGTTGAGCCCTAGTTGGACATATTTTGGAAGGTCCATCAATGCTAGGTAAGTCATTTGTTTCAGTTGGGAAAAGCCCCTTTGGAATTTTGGAGTTTGGAGCTTGAAAACCTGATTTTTGGCCTTGCTGTCAATGGTGTTCGATCACCTGACTGACCAACATGAGTGACCAACAGAGACAAAGGCTTATGTGTAAACCTCTAATTTTTAGGTTTTTGATGCTCTATTTATTATAACTTCATGGTAAACAGCCCCATATTGTTCCTAAGTCTCTGGAGAACGTGGGAAGCCTCTCTCAAGCACTCACATTGGAATTTTGGAAGATCCTCATCGAATCCTCAAAGCTTTTCGGAGAATCTTCTTCCTTAAGGTTGGTATTCACTCCTCCTCACACTTCATCTACTATCCTATTGAATTCTTCTATTCTCTGTGATTAGGAGGATGATCTTATGTCATTCCCATGACTGATCCTCCAATCTCTATTGTTCTAGAGTGGATCTCCATACACTTTTATAACCTTGTGAATCTCCACATGATTTCGAAGGGAAATCAAGTGTGATCTTCATGATTGAATATCCATTCTAGGTTTTTGATTTCTAAAGCATGCTAGATTCATTCCCATGATAATTTCTATCTATGATCTACTATTCATTTCTTTCTAGATTGAATTCTCATTCTCTCTAGCCTCTCCGTAGAATTCACGAATTAATTTCGCTAAAATCTAGTTTTTAATTAAATTATAATTATACTCTGATGATCATTGTTGATGCCTAATCTATGCTAGATAATCTTAGTATACTGTTTTAGAGTTTTCCTTAAATTTTCAATGTTTCGAGTTCGGAAGTTGAGTTTCAGATAAAAAATTAGGGATTCTATCCGTACAAAACACTATTGGTCGATCACCTTGGTCGATCACATGATAGACCAACATGACCGACCAACAGAGTCAATGACAGCAAGGTTAGCTTGTTTTGATCCGTTTCACTTCCAATCTTCGAGGATTTGTTCCTAATGCTTAACCTATGTTTGTTTAGGGTTTGGTTGCTAACTTTGGACCTGTCCTCATTCTTTTCTTCGGAGTTTTTCGAGATTAACTAAGGTAAGGACGTTTGTTCCAAAATAACCTAAAATGCATGTGTGCTTATAATTGATTCGAATTGCATAATCATACTACTATTTTCATAACTTTCTTATAATTACATTGTTGCTACACTTTCGAAACGAACCCAACGATCCGAAGAAAGACATCTACTGAATACTCAACCGAGTTAGAAGCAAAAGGTCCTGACTGTGACAACTGAGCAAAGGCAGTTTCAGCCGCATCGGGGTTGTAATTAATGTAACTACAGTATGACTTGCTCATGTGATTCAATTGTTATTTTGATTATGAATGATTGGTTATTTCCCTATGTGACGATTCATCAGTTGTGGTTATGAATGATTGACTTGGAATGTGTTTGCCTAAGTTATAATTGGGGAATGAGGAATGTCCTTTTGACATTTCTGTCTTTGGACTCCAGTGGAGGTGGTATGAGACACTTTCCTATGATGCCCCTTGACTCTTTCCCTGATTATTGGTTGACATACCTAGGGCTTGTCTAACAGTGTTTGGCTAGGATTACTTTGTTATATTAGACCTAATTCGGAAGAGAATTGAGACTGAGTGACCTGTGGTAGTAATGGGGATTTGTGAGTGCTCAAGACCGGTAACCAACTGTGAGAGGACATGGATCACATTGTGGGGGTCATTCGTTGGTAGGGTTGCAGTAGTAGACTTGGGCTCATGGGCGTTCAATGTCACATCCACCCAGCCAGCACCCTATTTGGAATACCCGAGTGTGTGATCCACAGTCCCGAAGATCTAGTATTCAAGGAAATCATCCTCCCACATTCACAATAATATAATCAAAAACAACATTAAATCAAATGTTAACTTTATTAATCAAAAGATTAAGATAAAGTTCAAGAATACAATCAGAGTGAGAAAAATGATACCAATAGAATAAATCAAATGTAGAATGAGGAGGAAACTCACTCCACAGCAGCAGTGGAAAAGTATATAGAAAAGGTAGATTACAACCGGTTCCCAAAATAAAAGGGGAACAAACAACTAAAGTCCCAACGAAGCTAATAAAAGTAAAAAAGAAGATGGAACGATATCCCATAGCTGGCACACAAGTGCTAAGGCCGAACTACTTGTGATAAGTATCAGTCTCGTACTAATAGTCTTCACCAACGTAGTCACCTTAGCCAGCATTGTATGAGTCATCAACTTGGTCTTCATAATACTGACCATCATAGTCAACAATAGTAGTATTACCTATAGGAACGTCTAACAAGAAGATGTTGCAAAAAGAGTGAGTTCAAAAGAACTCAAAAAGGCAATTCAATTCATAATAACATAATAATACATGGAAGCAAATCATACAGAATGCAAAATGATATGAAACGGAAAATGTGGATATGCTTCTAACTCTATGTATGCAGATATGCTTCTAACTCATGCAAATAAGCTTCAATCCTATTTTGTGGATTTAGGCCTTCCATTGCCTCAACTATGTAGTTATTTGCTTGTTTAAATTCTAAAATAAAGCATTGGCCTAACAGATTTGCTAAACCAAACATTGATGTAAATCCTTTCGCATGTACTTCTACGAAAGCTGTAGGTTTTTTTCAACTCTACATTGATGGTTCTTAGGACAAAAATTAAAAGCAAGGCGGCCATGGGATCGTTCTTTGGGGTCCAAATGGTGAATTTGTTGCAGCTCAAGCAAAAGCAGGTAGAGGAACATCTGCAACAATGGTTAAGGTGGAGGCCATTTGTGATCAATTGTTGCTATCCCTACTTACTCAAGTTTCAAGAGTAGTGACCTTTGATTGCCAGCAAGTGATCCTTGCCCTTTTAGGCCATGCTCATTCTCTTGACTGGGCATGTCTTGGTTTGATTAAGGAGATTATGCATCTATCTAGCTTTCTTGATTGTGTATATTTTGAGTATACTAGCAGGACCCAAAATATGTTTGTTGACTATTTAGCTCGTGGGGCTAGGATGCTTAATTTGAATAGGGTTTGGTGACAAGTCCCACATTTTTTTGTAGTGAACAACTCTTTTATATCCTCCCAAACTGTGTCTAGAGAGTCTAAGCTAAATTATGGGTTGATAAAAAAAAATCACTACGAAAATGCATGAGCAAATATGTTGATAATTTCACACCACACATGATAGCAAAAAGGACTTTGTCCACACTAAGGGGGTGCAAAATTATTACCCCATTACCATGGAAGTATATATACACTTTTAGAAATGTCTTTCTCTCTCTCTTTTTTTTTAATTATTTTATTTATTTATTAGATTACACTGGTAGAAATGTTGATAATTTCTCTCTGGTTGTGTCTGAGTGCAAGCATAGGCTATGGCACACGAGGGTTTCGTTCTTTCTTTTCCCTAAGTTACCCCCTAAAATTAATGCCATCTCTTGAGTTACCCAATTTTATAATTTAGATTCCCTATAGAGGATTAATATATTAATGACACCTTCAGTCGTTAGAAAATCACAATTAAATGTTGATGTAACCAAGTTAAATTTTTCAAAAAGACAAGAATGCCCTTCAATGAAACACCCTTCAAGACTTGTCTTAGTCTTCGTCTTCGTCTACCATTTTCAACCACTCTTCTTCTTTTAGTTTTGCATCTTCTATAGTGTTGCTTTTCTGTAACAATTTCCCCCCCCCCCCTCTCTTTACAATTTTCTTCTCTTTAATAAGGGTAATATTGAAAAATGAAAAAATAAAAATTAATTGAAATTAAGGGTGTTATACACTTATACTAGATAAATTGGGTAACTCAAGGGTCACATTTATTTTAGGGAGAAAAATTGCCTGCTGTGCACATCTCTCAGTTGTGGAAGTGCATAGCAATGCACTGTAGTTCTGTAGTGCGACACTTGAAATATGCTAAATCTAGGAGTGAGATTAAAAGTTGATTTTGAGTGAAAAAGAACTCAGTTTTAGAACCCATTTGGCTTATATCGACGCATTTACATAAACCCAATTCAAAATTTATTTCAACCCTCGTTCTCATTCCCTTTTCTCCATCGTTTTTTTTTTTACTTCTCTATCTATGGCAGTCTTTTTCCCCCTGGTCCCAATTGAAAACATTGGGATGTGGTGACTCTTGCTTCTCGGCTTTAGAATGTATCTTTTCTTCACATTTTAAGGGATGTAATGCAGTAGCTGACTCTCTTGCTTGTAAGGTTGTGTCCGTTGCGCGCCTGACTTTTTGGCCTATTTTGGATCCTTGGCTTCTTGATTTTTGTAATCTTGATGTCTTGCGTGGGTCACGCGTTAATATATAGACCCCTTTCTACCAAAAAAAAAAATAAAATTAAGAACACTGAGGAACTACCAAAATACATGAAATTAGAAATAGACAGACTAGCATCAGACGCTTCTCTATTAGTCAACAAAAATAAAAAATAAAAATTGCGAAAATCTCAAATTAAAGAGAACTCATTAAAATCATATTGTTCCTCTTTATTTTTTTTTTCTCATTCTTTATATTTCTTCTAATCAACCTGTTTCTTCTTGCTTCAGCCTTCAAACTGGGGCTCTTTCTTCCAAAGGAGTTCTCAAAAATGAGAACAACGACAGAGAAATGGCAGAAAAGGGAGTTTGGAAGATTTCATAGGTTAAAAGAAAATTTGATATTTCACTTTATATTTAAAAATAACATAGATTTCAAAATTTAATTTTTATTGAATATATTTGTCAAATTTATAACTGAAAACAATTAAATCATTGTTTATTTTAAAAAATATTCATATAATAAACCGTGTCTGAAAGATTTTTAATGATAAATTGGATAAATATATCCAATGAAAATTTAATTTTGAAATTTCTGTAGACTGTGCTGCTTTCAGTTTCCATTTTAGGGGTGTCGTGCAATTTGCTTTTATAGAAATGAGCAAGTATAAGCTAAATGGGTATTTTAATCTCATCCTCCGATTTTGCATATTCCACGGGTTGGAGTGCACTGTCCAGCAAAGCAGTCAGAGATGTTCCCGATATAAATTCACATTTTCTAGGGTTTCAAGTAGTAGACTAGCTGTGACGCGGTGTCGAGGTTTCACGGCAGAGATGTTCCAGCCAATTTCATCGACCACCTATACGATGACTTGCTTGGGACTGGCCTTCGAATTTCTAGGGTTAAGGAGCAATTCAGCAAAGGAAACAAGATTAGAGCTGCGAATCTGCATTCCATGTTCTTGGAGAACTGTGATTCGAGCAGATGGTGTCTCAACGAGCTATCCAAGGTATCTGAACGCTAAACAACAATGAATCAGATAGTTTTGCCCGTTTCCTACAAAGTTGAACCAAACTGAGGGATATGCCCAGATGCGCTTCGACAAAAAAATAGGTATGGTTCTTTCTTTTTCTAATAACAACTTCTCTTCGATATTCAATTATTCAGGTTTGGGTGTGTTATTATCTACCTTTTTTGGCAGATAGTGTTATTATTATGATTATGATAAATATAGCATGTTTATGTTCTTGGGTTGCGTTTCTGTTTGACTAGCCAATGGCAGCATAGCTTACTCTTTAAATACTACCATATTCTCTCATGTACATTAATCCTGTTTTGTAGTTCTGCATCAGGAAAGATATGCCCCAATCTGTCCTTTTCATTGCTTTTTGTAAGATTCATGTTTCATTGCATCATGACAGAAAAACCCTGGCTTTGAATTAGATCTTGTTTATCATTTTTCTTTGCCTAGTGTGGTACTGCATTTTTCTCACTCGTTGAAAAAATTTGATAGAGAACCATTACAAATGTAGAAACAGAAGAATAAGATGTATGAAAATGTCAGACTTGCAGTCTGTATTTACCCGTTTATGTTTGAATTGTGCAGGTAACAGTTTGGAGTACATGACAGAGGACTCGTGCATTGCTGGGATTAAAATGACCTAACCCTGCAAAGATTCTGAACAGAAAAGTACCTAATTGTCTTGATGGTGTGGATCAAGATGATTCTATCTAAGTTATTGGACGGAACCGTGAATGGTTTGGTATTGGAAGTAAGATTATCTTACAAGAGGAAATATGGATATTTTAATTGCTCCAAACACAGATTTTATTTATGAAACCACCAATTCATTGTTCTTCTTGTAATGATAATCTTACTTCCCATACCATAAAAACCTTTTACTTTAGGAATTAGGGGATGTGACTTGATGGCAAGACTATCTTCTTTAGAACTTTTAAAGGTTGATCCTATTGGATTGAGAACATGGGAGGTTACTGAGATTCCAAGCCTTGAGAGATTTGGGAAATTGGAAGTTGTTGCAAGATGCCAAGATGCATATCCATTGAAAGATTACTCAGTGTCTCATACTTAAGAAATTTAAAGGAGTTAAAAGTTAGTGGCTGCAAGAAGCTAGATTCGAGCTGGTTATGGATTTGAATCTTTGGAATTTCTGGATGTTATGGGTTGTTTACCTTGGAAAAATTGCCAGGTGTGTTAATCAAATAAGATGTTGGAACTAAATGGTGAACCTCTGCTGCTTGACCACAGACAAATTGAAACCGGTGTTGGGTGCACAAGTTTCAACTGTACTCAATTCGTATTTCTGTTAAAGACAGATTTTCCCCAAGGTAATCCTCTCTCTTTGTAAGTGAATCCGATTTTTTGCAATATTTTAGTTTAACTGACGGCTTCTTTGGGTCCGGCATGTTTGTGGGAGCATAGATCTACTTTTACTTTTACATTTGAGTCCTAGTTTGTTCAAGTTATTGAAGAGTCCTAGTTAGGTTGGGATTCCTAAGTAGCAAGGGAGTCCCTTAGTTGCAGTCTAATTCCTACAAGAATTTCATATAGACTTGTATATTTTTCAAAATAAGATCCTTCTAGAGTAAGATATGATAGAATCCTTGTATGAGTATGAGTCCTAGTTTGATTTATTTTCTAAAGTTGAGTCGTATTATAAGTTCCTTTTAAAGGCTATAAATAAGCTTTTCTGTAATGTAAAAGTCAGATTATGATTATTGAATAAAATTGAGTTTGAAGGAGCAAAAGGTGGACGGGTTCCCTGGTGGGGCAACTTGCGGCTACTGTTTTAGGAGTTTTCTGCAGACCTATAGAATTCCAGCTTCCATCTTCTTCCACTAGTAAGTATAATAAACCCAACCCTACCCTGGCTTTCCCTCTTCCTTTTCTCTCATTTGCAAGCTTCATCCACATCCCCAAACCATAAAACAGCAAGTGCAGCCCCCTCTCCCACGGAAAATCACCTCCTCTCTTCCCCTTACCCTGTGGCAGCTACTGTTCCCACCCTCAACCCTTATCCCTTAACCCCTCTCTTCCCCTACCCTAGGTTATGAATCGCAGTCTTCTCTTCGTTCTTTTATTCTTCTTCTTCTTCTTCTTCCTTCTTCTTCCTTCTTCCATCTTCCATCTTCCTTTTTCCTTTGTGGTTTCTGGAAATTCCAGAATTTTTGCTAACCTAAAATTCTAGGTTCCCTTAACCAGTACCTACCCCTATTAGGAACTCGACTCCTCTCCTCTAACAACCTTTGACCCCCAATTCAGCCCCCCCCCCCCTCTTCTAAAACCCTAGAGAACCCTACTCTTCATCTTCTTCAGTAGAAACCCTAAAACCCTAACATTTCAAATTCTTGATTCTCTTAAACCATTCATCCAAACCCTAAGCCCTTTTAGATCAACTACCCTCAACTCTAAGAGACGCTTGAACCTAGCCCTAACCCCAATTCAAACCCTTGAAACCCAAAAATCTTAGGAAACCTTAAAGACTTAGAATTCAATCATGAAATGAGAAGTACTGCAAAGGATTAGACAAAACCCTAGCCAAGCCTAATCCTACCCCATTCCCAACCCTAGAAAGCCCAGATCCCTCAACTGTAGGGTATTACAAACCCTAGAAGACTGCTGATTCACTTGGAGAGGATCCTGAGGGTAGACTAGACCTAGGGCTTGCATCAATTAATCAAACCCTAGATCCTGGTTCACATCAGTTATTCTTGTCATCTGAAAAATTAAAATAGGGTGATAATGTAGGGGACTGTAAACTCCAAGCCTCTGTTAATCTGTCATGTTTAAAACTAAATGGAGTTTGTCAAATGAGAAGACTAGAACTACGTTAAGAGAATTCCTGGATATAGCAGAAGATCACCGTTTGTTAAATGATTGATTTGGGTTTGATTAGTTCTGCATGTGCTGTTTCCTAGCCGTTCCTTATGTCTGGCAATTATAATTGTCAAATCACTGTTCTAGGTGATGCATTAGTGATGTCTATCACCACCAAACTGCTTCACACAATCATACCTACAAAAAAGAATGCACCCTTTACTCACTAGTGCTGAATTTTAACACACGAGTCTAGTTCTATTATAGCTGTTAGTATTGAAGTTTAAAAGACCATTATGCCCTTATGTAGAATGGTTACGATTAAGGTGAAAGGACCTATGTAGCCCTTCTATATTCCCTCTTTCCTATCCCATTCACGTCTAACTATTTCCCCCTTTTTCATTCTTGGATAACCAGATGGAAGAACTACAAAGCTCTGAATCATTCTTTCTTTTACAAATGAATCCTTATGTGCTTTTTAGTTTTCAATACTACCCTTAACCCTAAATCTTGGTTTTCATCACTAGTTCTAGGGTTAGGGTTTGTGGGAATTCTCTCTAATACTAAGGTTTGCCCATGATTTTCCAGCAAAGAAAGAGGCTTATTTTAGGACGTGTAGGATGTTGTACTGCTTTGCCAGTCCTGCTCTAATGCCCAATTCATAATTGAAATTTAACAAATATCTGAAAAACTAGCGTTTGGCAGTGTTTCGGCTTAGGGGGTGGGTGAAGAGTTATAATTTGCTGCAGCAAGGGGGAGGGGCTTACCAACGTTTGCAGGACAGGGGAGGGGCTGGGATATTTACTTGGTAATAGCTGCTGTTGAGATCTGATGGCTACTGGAAATTGAGATTAGCTGTTGAGTGTAAATTGATGAAAGTTTAAAAAAATGCCGTGACCCTTCCAAAGAGAACCACGATTTTGTATCTCAAAAATATTCTTAATTCTATCCAATCACACTTAAGCAATACGAAAAAAAAAAAAAAAAAAAAAACCCAGTAGGCTTATTTATAGCCCACTAAACTTTTAACACTAAGTAGGATTTCTTCCTGTTTGGTTACATGAATCTAGAGATTTGATATTTATGAATCTGAGAATTATACCCGTTTGGTTGTAAAAATCTCAAGATTCATGAAATCTAGAGATTCACCTTTTTACACTAAAAACGTGAATCTGTAGATTTATGGGTAAGGGATGAAATCCAGATATTTCAAAAAAGCTATACATTTGCGCATTCATAAAAATCACGTCGATCAATAGTTTTTTAGGATGAATCCACAGATTTCATTCCACAACCAAACATCTAATTTTATAAATTATAACTCCATAGATTTGAAATCTCTAGATATTTGAAATCTCCAGACTCATGTAACTAAACAGGCCCTTAACGAATTAGGATCCCACCACATAATCTCTTGAATTGGATTCTAAAAAAGATTATGCTGAAAAACAAAATTTTAAGTTGTCTCAAACTCTAATAAGCACGTGCTTTGAATTCTATTTTAATTAAAACTCCAATGGCGCAACGTGCTTTGAATTCTCTTTTAATTAAAACTCTGGGCCCATGTGCTAGGATTTTCAAATAACCAAGGAATCAATAACTAATTCAAAAAAAACTCTAATAAGAATTTCAAAGTGGGTTGGGGCACTTCTAAGAAGGCAAAATTGTGGAATTTAGATTTCAGCAACGGAATAGGGTCTAAATACCCAAAATACCCCTGGAATGGGGGCCAACTTAATTGGGTGGGCCTTGGGGCCATTTTAGGGTTTGGCCCGGGGGGTCTCCGTGTTCACATCAGTTCTCCCTTCCTTGAAAGCACTCATATCCTGATGAATGTGCAGATCGAATGTTCTTAGTTTAATGCTTCAGAAATCGTTGGTGTGGACTCGTCCTTGCATCTTGTAGCAGGAAGTAGGTAGTACTGTTCCAAGGCAGAATTCTGGTATGGTAGGACTGGAGAGGATGAAGTCTTCAATCCTAGGGCTTTGGGCTGTGTTTCATCCTTAATTTCTGGTACTACAAGAAAATTTCTGAGACCATAGGGTGGTCCAATCTTGCATGAATGTGGGCTGGTGTGGTCCTGTTGTCCGGGGCAGCAACACTCTACCTTTGGTGTCAAAGGCATAGGGAACCTTGTCGATGGAATCCTTTAGGGTTGTTGATGTAAACTAGGTCTAAGGTTGGGGGTATTTTAATATTTTTCCTAGACTTAGGGTTTGCCTAAGAAACTCCAGCAAAAGGGGAGGGACTTCGGCTATTTTAGGGGTTGCTGTTATAGAATTGCAGACTTGTATTCTTCTGAAAACAAACTCCAGATTTGAAGTTTGAATTCAAAAGTCAGAATTAGGGTAGGGTTGACTCCACTAGGGTTAGGGATGGGGGAAGGCCTTGCTGCAACTGTAGTTCAGAGCTACTGGAGCTGCTGTTTTGCAGTTTCAGAACTGAGGTGATGGGTCTAAAACTTGTAATGTGTTCAGAACTTGAGATAAAGTCAGATATCAAGGAAATTAAAATTTCTGTAGAATCTCAGGGAAGAAGATGAAGTGCAGGTTTTTCGATAGTTAGGGATGTAAGGCTGAATTGAAGAAACTTATAGTGGTGATGGTACCTAGGGGTTTACGTGATCCCAATGGAGTTAGAAGGGGCTTGAACAAGGCTGGAATCAAGGTTTCCTAGTGGGAGTAGGATTTGGCTGTTGGAAAATGGCTCTTTGAGCACGAGTGAATGAGAAATTGCTCATTAAGGAGATTTGGGTGGAAATGAGTGCATGAATGTTCATGGAAGTCATGGGCTTTTCATTTTCCATGTCTGGTTCATGAATGGTTGAATCTTTGCATTTCCCAAACTTAGTTCATAAATGAAAGAAGCTTTTTCATTTCTTAAGCTTGGTTTATAAATGAAAGAAGCTTTTCATTTCCCAATCTTGGTTCATAAATCACGAAAGCCTTTTATTTTTCAAGCTTATTAATGAAACATTAATGGTAATGAGCTATGTTCATTGTACCTATTAAAAAAAAAAACTCCTCTTAAAAGAACTTTGACAAGACTCTTAAAATTGAGAGAAGAAAACGATGCAAAAAGGCATCTTCACCAAGGGGGGGATTTCTGTTTATAAAGGGGATTTTTTTTGTAGGTATACTGAACATAACTTACTACCATTAATGCTTCATTAATAAGATGAAAAATGAAAAGCTTTTGTCATTTTATGAACCAAACTCGAGAAATGAAAAGCTCCTGTCATTTATGAACCAAGCATAGAAAATGAAAATATTCAATCAATCATAAACCATACTTGGGAAATGAAAATCTCACAATGTTTAGGAACATTCATGCACTCATTTTCACCCAAATCTCCTTAATCAACAATTTCTCATTCACAAATGTTTAAAGTGCTATTTTCCAACAATCCCCCACATGACTGACAATTGACTAACGAAGAAACAAAACAACACGGTGATAGAGTTCTACGGTTAATACTTGCCTAGGATAAGTAGGTTTTAGCCTTTGAACTTTGCTTTATGAAAGTATATTTATTTTACTAGCTAATCAATAGACAGGATGTCTTTGAATTGTTCTGCCATTAGTATAAATGATGATATACTCCACACAGACATTCCCCTGACATTATTCAGCTCTCATGGTTATGTCCGTTTCGGCTGTGGAGATCATCTTGATTCCTGAGAGTTTCTAAACATTTTAAGCCTTGACAATTCTCATTTGAAGCGGCCCTTCTCTCTCTCTCTCACATAGGTATTTAATACTAGTAAATGTGCTTTCCACTATATGTTACATCTTTTTAATAGATAAAATATTCATCTCATAATATAGGTAATAATGGTTGATGTTATCTAATAAAATCAAATTGAAAAATCCATAATTATACTCTCCTAATCTGCACAAGCCTTTAATTAGAATGTTAGAGGTCCAACTATCTGAACGGAAGCTGAACTAGATGAAAGATACAGCCTTATCTACCTGATTTCCTTTAATAAAAAATCCAATAGTTTATTACATGCCTCATATACCTAATCGAATGCCTTAAGCTTGAGTAAGCAATTCTATGAAAATACTTAACTTACCCACTTGTGCACAGGAAAATATAAAAAACCCATTATAAAACCATCAAGAGAGTACTTGTCACCTCTCATGCAACCAAAACCAATTTTCCAAAATCATGGAGTCCCTCTTGACAAAGTGATTTCACTAGAAAATTCTAAATATTCGTAGAATGATTAGCTTCAGCTTCACCCTACTAAACTCAAACAAACTCTAAAATCTATGAGCAACATTGTTTTGAGCATAGCCACTTATGGTTATGGAAATTTACATGGAGATCCCCCAAAATTCCTCATATATAAATAATGTTAATATATTAACAATTCAACAAAAATTCATAATTGAGAATAGGAG
Organism: Hakea prostrata; assembly: GCF_041222555.1. Classification (NCBI taxonomy): domain Eukaryota; kingdom Viridiplantae; phylum Streptophyta; class Magnoliopsida; order Proteales; family Proteaceae; genus Hakea; species Hakea prostrata. Next base: position 10,108,182 of record NC_142605.1, read on the forward strand.
CATCAAACATTTGATAGCAACTCATGAAGCTTCTTAACAACTAAGGTGTCCAAGAAACCCTCAGCCCTCACCATGATGCCTAGTAGATCAATGGATGAGGATATCCTTTCAGCAATGAAATTAAGGAGGCTTCCACTGTGCTCGTTCCATTCAAATAAGCATTTCAACCAATGCTAACGTTCACTCATTTACACCACGTGAGGGTTCGAGATTGTTGAGACTATCACAATTTGCAATAATTAGCTTATCCTTCTAGAAACTTAAAAGAATATCAAGAATAGGCCCCACAGAATTTTCCATATTTTCTGGCAAAGGTTTGATTTGTTATATTCTTTTATGCTTTGAACAAGAGCCCTCAAGCTTCCGTGCATCACCACAATCAGAGCATCCACCACTTGTAATTGTAGTCCTTATCTCTTTTTATGAGCATTGCAATTGCAATTACATTCACATCAAAACATTTTTTTTGTATGACCTCTGTAAGTAACCAAACTTCTCAACAAATAATTCACAAGGATCTTTGAAAACTTAAAGGACCTTCAATGCATACCTTACAAAGATAGCATTAAAGCATTCAAAGGCTAAAACCTACTTATCCTAGGCAAGTATTAACCGTAGAACTTTATCACCGTGTTGTTTTGTTTCTTCGTTAGTCAATTGTCAGTCATGTGGGGGATTGTTGGAAAATAGCAATTTAAACATTTGTGAATGGGAAATTGTTGATTAAGGAGATTTGGGTGAAAATGAGTGCATGAATGTTCATAAACGTTTCTCAATTTGATTTTATTAGATAACATCAACCATTATTAACTATATTATGAGATGAGTATTTTATCTATTAAAAAGATGTGACATACAGTGGAAAGCACATTCACTAGTATAAAATACCTATGTGAGAGAGTGAAGGGCCGCTTCAAAGGAGAATTGTCAAGGCTTAAAATCTTTAGAAACTCTCGCAGAATTAAGATGATCTCTATAGCCGAAACAGACATAACCATGATAACTGAATAATGTCTTGTGAATGAATACATGATATGATGTTGAGTTGACCTCACTAAGTTCTATTGAACTCATTTCTTTTATGTGTCTTTTTCTATTATAATATGCTGCAGGTTATGAGGACTCTTTCCAAATGGAGGATTCGTTGTCGACATATCTTCTTGAGGAGTGACCGAAGAAGAAGTAGACGCACTTGGAGCTTAATGTCAATGTGGATTCTATTAGATAACTAGTTTAGTTTATTTTTTTGCTACGAATAAAACTATCCTCTTTTCTTTTCAGAATTCTAATGTTATACCTTTTATTTTGAAGTAATGGATAATTGTAACCATTATTTTGATTTTGAAAATTTATTACTCGAACTTGATTCATTCTTGTTCATTTAATTATATTATATCATGTTTTGTATGGATTTGTCACTGAACCTAGATCTTGTGGTGTATCACCCCCACAGACATTCGGGTAATGATTGGATCCGGCTGGGTGGGGTGTGACAATGGATGGTGGCTTGTGTAGAGCATGTTGTCTGCAAAAGATGACCCAAATATGATTCTATGACTAGAAGTGGAACCCTCGTCAAAGCTGGAATTGGATGAAGAAGACCCTACCTAGTGATGCATCCAAAGCATGGTACTTTATGTCGCCGACTTATCGCGACATTTCGGCGATAAGTCGGCATGTCGTTGAAGGGCGACACGATCCAGAACTTCGATACGACACCTACAGAAAGTCGCCGGAAAATCGTCAAAAGTCACCGGAAAGTCGATAAAGTCGCCGGAAAATTGTTTGAAACGACGAAATATCGCCCAAAATCGAACCGTAGCTGCCGGCTCTTCATCTTCTCCGACTCTGACGACAAAAAATTTCACCTCTGCTGTTCCCTGCAACTTTTTCTTCAATATCTCTTTCTCCCACTATCTCTGCTTGCGTTTTCTTTATTCCATCAGATCCCAATTCTGTTCCAGATTTTAACCATGTCAACCTGCAGATTTACGATCCTTTCCTTTAAGTAGCCCTCAAGTAAACCCTCAACATGCAGTCTATAGGTACCCGTTCTCTTCACTCTAACAAGAACACGGAGGAAGGAGGAAAAAGATAGTATCGATGTCAACTAATCTCCCATTGGATCTGCTGAAGGAAATCCTCTCAAGGTTAGCCGTGAAGTCTTTACTTCGATTCAGGAGTGTATCTAAAGAATGGCAAAGTTTGATTGATGATCATCAGTTTACCCTGCTCCACCTTAATCGTTCCAAAGAATCTGGTGTGGGGGAAACTCAGAGCTGGAGAAGAGCTTCGTCCCGTCGATTGCAGCGATCGTCCCCGTCGATTGCAGCGACGAAAGGGAAAGGTAAGTCGCCCGACATGTCGACCTATGTCGCCATGTCGGTGGTATCGCTAGGTACCGACACGGCGATACAGATCGACATGTCGGACCTTGATCCAAAGTGAGGAAAACAACATACAAAAATAGAGTTTTGGCTAATACTGGTAGCGGGACTGAAAACAAATTTTCTTAAACAGACCTACCGAGGCTAATACTCAGCTAACAATCATAGTAACAGAATCTAATGGCAGGGGGATTGAACTAAGCAATTCTACATTCTTTAGTCGATGACCAACAAAAACAGTTAGTATATTGAAATTCATTGTTGAATATCACATCTCAGTTGCTATAAAGCCCAAAAAAGTTCAGAGGGCAATGGTGGATTCAATTTCCTCCAAAGCAAATCGAGGGAAGTTGCCTTAATAGGGTTTAAACTAATTGAATCATTTTAACATAAGGTATTTGAATTCTAAGACTTTTCTATAATTTTTTGACTAAAAGGGGAGTCACGAGTTTCATGGCAGGTGGGAGTGTATGTAAAATATTTAAATTAAAAAACAAAAAAGGCAAATTGGTCATAAAAGTGATCATTTATCTTTAAATTGACTTTTTCTATAGCACAGGGGAGACAAATACAAAGTCTCAGTTTTTTTGAACAAAAAATGACATAGATCAAACCTCAGGGGATCCAGATAAAAATTACCCAAAAAAAAAAAAAAGAATAAGGGCAAATTGATCATAGAAATGATAATTTGTCTTTAAATTGATTTTTTCTATAGCACAGGAGAGGCAAATGCAAAGTCTCAGTTTTTTTAAATTAAAAATGACATAGACCAAACTTCAGGGTCAGATGAAAATTACCCAAAATATTATTTGATGTTATACATTTCATCACATGACGTAACACAAACTTAGTCCTATAACGGATAAGAATTTCTCATGCTACATTTCATGAAATGCAATCTCTGTGTGACATCAAAACTTAAAAGGAGAATGATCAACTCCCTTTTCTTTTTTTTTAAGTTAGGTTTGTATAACTAAACCCACAGATATATGATTACCTACCAATCACTTCAAAAGTAGATTATCTACTAGTGCTTTTTGAAAAAGCACTTTAGCATAATATATAAAAAAAAATTAATACAATTATTTACATAGTTGACATAGTAGATATTTTTCTTTGAATTAGTAGCTTTATACTAGGGATTGATGATTATTACATATACCAACTATTTGACATAATAGCCAAAACTCATGAAACAGTAATATCCAAACATTAAAAACCTTATTAATACTAATCTTGTTTTTTTTAGCCAATGAGTTTGCATTGGTGGGGTGGGATATTACTAATATAGGTGCCGCCGAATGGGTGCAAACCTAAGACCTCCTCACAGGAGTTTGGGCTTTTAACAGCTCAACTAACCCGCCATTGGCTAATACTAATCTTTTTATTTCAATAAAAATAAAAACTAATCATAGGAATATGTGAAAACTTATTATTTGTTGTCTTACAGGTAGATTTGGCATAGCCCTAAGTAAAGTGTTGCAGCAATGACAAAACTGAAGAAACCAGATGTCATAACTCAAGGGAGATAAAAGTGTTAAGTATAGCTTTCTGTGGGTAACTCACATTAGAGGGAAAAAATATCTAGGGAGCATTGGCTTTGGCAAATGCAATCCTTTAAAACCCTCACCATGTAGGAAATGCTTCTACAAGAGAAGTTAAATTCTTCCTTCTGAATTACCACGACCAAGGTTCAAATCCCTTCCCTGTTAATCTTTCCACCCCTGTTCATAAAGCATTTCACAGTTCATAGATATACCAATTTGTACCCAAAACAACAAATCTCAAAGAATCTTACTGATAGCAACTCAAAACATAGTTATCTGTCAGTTCGAAGGTCATGAAGGGAATAAATAGCAGGAACCGGCAGCATTGGATAGATTTACCCTTGAATTCCCTTCTTCCCTTGAAAAATGGTAATTTTGACACTTCTACCTTTCAATTGTACCCAAGGTGCAAAATTTCAGCATATTTCGCCAGCGAAACGGTGAAATTTGCCAAAATTTCGCTAGGTTTGGGCAGATCTCAACCCCCAATTTCTGGCGTTATTTTAGGTCATTTTGGACCAAAATTTCATGTCTAGCATATTTAATGCCAATAAACACACTGGGATTTAAAAATTTTGAATTAATTCTTATAAATTCTTCCATGCAAATTCTCTTTCCAAGCCACATTTGGCATGTTACCTTTTGAGGCTTGAATCATTGGAACATAATTAGAAAGATTGCCAATTAACCTTAAAGATTTTACTATAAAATCCCTTCATAATTTAAATTGTATCCATAAATTCTTCCGTGCATATTTTCTTCCTTAACCACATTTGAGACGTTGCCTTTGAGGATTAAATCATTTGGATATCATTGATAAGATTGCCCATTGATCTTGAAGATTCTATTACAAATACCTTTCTTAATTTGAATTATTTTCAAAAATTATTCCATGTAAATTCTCATCTCTAACCATGTTTGATACATTACCTTTTGAGGCTTGAATCATTGGGACAGAATTGGCAAGACTGTCAGTTGATCTTGAAGATGCATTTACAGGATGGCGAGAAATATCGCTGAAAAATCGCCAAAATATCATGAAAAATTGAGATATCGATGGTATATTGCACGAAATCTACCATTCGGTGATATCTCGCCGATCTTTGGAAACATCAATTTCGGTGGTGTTTTTAATTCGGCAGTTGTCGAACTAGGCAAATTTCACTAAGTTTTCGCCGAAATTCGCCAAAACTTCCTACCATGTTTGTACCATGGAGTACATTGTGACTTAAAGTTAACAACCCAACATAATTGTGTTCAAGTGCTCCCCAAGCCTGAGCATGCTACTGTCTCTATTTTCTCACACCTTGACTAAAGTCCCTCTTTCTGGTCAAAATGTAATTGGCTGGCAGTTCAATTCATTCTGAACACATAACTCATTGCTTGGCTTGACTAAGCTCCCATCATCAAATCCACAAGAAATTAGATCATGAATTTACTCATTGAAACCTGAAGTCTCAAAGACCTAGAGCCACATTGATGGTGATAGAGTTGATTCTCTACTACATTTTCAAACAAATCCAGGAGAAGAAGATTGATCCTTTTCAGATCCAAGAAGTCAGAGTCTTTGATGTCAGGCTATAAATAGCCTACTCCATGTAAGTTATGTTCAGTTTGGTTTGATTAAAGATGAGTGTTTTGCCAAGAGGTAGCAGGGTTCTTTTGAGGGGGAAGTCTGCGGTTGTCTAGTGAAGCATTCTAACTTGCATTCAGTCTTCAAGAGCATTCAAGCATTCTAGTTCTAGTTCAGTTCTGCAGATTCAGCCATCACCTTCAACCTTCAAGTATTCAGTCTAGCATTCTCAAGTAAGTAGAAGGGCCCCACCCCAGCACTAACCCTTTCACCCCCCCCCTCTCCCCTTTTGGTCCCCTTGGGACTGCAGGGAGCTTTAGAGTCAAGTCCTACTCTTTAGTTTCTGCAAATCAGTCCTGTTTGTGTAAGTTTACAAATTCTGCAAGCCATCTTCAACCTCCAAATTCTGCAGAAAATTCAAAATCCCAGAATTCTGATTTTGTTGAAGCCTGATCAATTGAAGCTCTGTCTAGTTGAGGGACAGCAACAAAAGCTAGTTCTGAATAGCAGAAACAGAAAGGAACAGCCCACCCTAGCCCCTTCCCAAACCCTGACCGAATCCCAGTTGTCCTAGGATTTGAATATTCCAATCTGAATTTCAACCTTCAACAAAGTTCAGATCTAGACTTCACATTCAGCAGGCCTAGATTGTGAAAAATCTAATTTGCTGGAATTTCCTGCGCAGACACCAAGTCTAGGGAAATTAGAGTTCCACCCTAACCCTAGATCCATGGTTACATCAAAAAGCCCATCTACCAAAACTAGATGCAGAGCAGCGATAACCTGTTCCTCCAAAAGCACTGCTTTTCATTAACAACAGGCAGAAAAAAAAAAAAATTGACCTTGACATTGATTTGAATCCTGGACTTCATTGTCTCCTGAAGCCTAAATATCTTTAAATATCTTTAAAATAAACAGAGAGCCTTGAACTTCACTTCACTTCATGTTCAATTATGAGTCATTGTCAAGTTAGCTAACTAATTACATATTGTCTCCGAAAGTCTAGGTGGAAGATTTTACATGGGATTCCCCATGGGGAACCATGCTACCAGCCTACTGCAATGGCTGGTACCTCTATTAAATTCATTTTACTTTATTTTACTATCGTTGTTCTAGACTTGGTGGTCTGATTGATCCCCAAAAATAGCAAGAACTACTTTAATCAAATCACAAATTCCAGTAGCTGTATTGATCCCAAACAAGACAAAGAGAACAGCTGAATATCCAAAATATTCTGCTCAATGATTAAGCTAAAAGCAAACTCTTTTAGAATTCTATGTTTTCTAATGACAGAAACCGCTATTCCCCCTCCCCTTCATTTCCTTTCCTTGTCTTCCATTGTTTGTATGGGAGGTCAGTGAAAGTCTGTTTAGTTATGTGTTGAGATTTGGGGAAAAACCCAACAGTCCAGACATGCCAAAAATAGCCGAAGTCATAAAGGGGGAAAAAGAGAGAGAGAGAGAGAGAGATACATCAATGAAGGCATTTCATTATAATATTCAAGGAAGAAGTAAAATTGTATTACATTATTAAAAGGGTTACAGAAAATGAATATAGGGGACAAAGAGGAGGGTCACCCTGCATGAATAACATTTGAGATCATCTAAAAGTTCAATGAAAGAGGAGTAATAGAGTAAAACTCAGCTCAATTTAAAAGATAATTATCCCCACTGAAAAAGTATTTCGCTACATAAATAAGCCTTACCAAGTTTAAAACACATGTTGTTAGATGACCATTGAGATCTTCAACAGAAATAGCAAAAAAGATACCAACACTAGACACATTGACAGCCAGCACTCTCAATTGTGCGTATTCTCTTGTTTTGGGTGGTTAAAAGGCCAGTGGTCTCTTTGCATTTGTGCCATCTTGTAATCTTTTTATCTTCATTCTTCCAGAGTCTTGCAGCCATAGACTTGAAAAGGCTCCTCAAGTATGTTGCTACAGAGGTGACAATCTCTCTGCAAAATAAAGAAAAAAAGAATAATAAAACCCTGAAGCCTTGAAGAAGACAATGACAAGGATAATGAATAGAAGCGAACCACAATAGACAGGGTTGAGGTCGATATTGTCAACCACTTCAATTGAAACCATAACGAGGAAAATCTAAAACTCCTGGATAAATAATTAGGAAAGAAAAACGAAATAATTAAGATTATGTAAGACAAAATTTGGTTTCATGCAACATGATTCAATCTGTTTTGAGTCCATGAGGTCATTACTGAGCTATATTATAAGCAAGATCAAGCTTCCAGCACCCTACAAGACGGCCAAGAGGGTATTCTATTATTGTTATTTTTTTTTGGCAATCAGCTTTCCGAAAGAGTATCTGTACAACTTGTTCCATAATCCATACAACTTTCCACTTTAAACAAAGAAAACGAAAGATGCAGTTAAATCTTCCACATCAAAATGCCTTCATTTCCCATCTTGTTATGCCAATTGTTAATAACGTTCAGGAAAATAGAAGTGCAGTTATAAAGGGAAACCCAGGTTCAAAATCAAACAATTGGTTTCAGCCTGATTACCCTATAACAATATATGTACAACAAGTTAGTGAAAATTAGAGATAAAGAATAACCTAAATTTCCATTTTATGTTCTTCAGGAAATCCAGCTAGCAACCCATGACTTAAGCACAGTAAAATGCTAATTTTTTTATGAACTTCAGGGTGAGGACTTAGTTTAATTGAGTTCCTAGTTAATTCTCATGCAAATAAAATGTAAATATGCTATATTTGGGTGCCTATGGATCCAAGATTCAAGGATAGAGGGGGACCAAGATGGTTTTTTTGGAGTACATTGAGCTTCTTAGGCTTCCAATGCCTATCAAAAGAATGAAAAATGAGGCTCTGGTGGAAGCTTCTTGTGCTCCCAAGCAAGATTCTTGATTCTGCTTCAACCTTAAAAATCAACATTCAAGGATTCCGTTAAAATTCAAGAATCTATGAACAGGAGGTTAGCCAAACATGCAAATTGATTCAGTATAACTAAGGGAATCCCCAAAGGCAACAATCAGTTGAAAATTCATGCACCATACATAATTGATTTGGTTATCATATTTGATATTTCTACAGCATGTGATTTCAATTGACTTTTACAATCCCGTTTTGCTCATAGAGAAGGTTTCTACAACCTAATCTATGAAAGAAAGCTTATTATACTTACAGTGGGGAGCACGGAGATCGACCACCATTTACATAGTATACAAACAGATATGAATCATAATGCTGGCCCCCGATGTAATAAAAATTTGGCAACCTCCGTATACATTTGAATGACATCTTCTTATAGAAATGAATCGCCCTGTCATTGTAAGCAATAACATGCAAGTAAACTCCTCGACAATTAGGAATGCTAGACGCATATTTAATAACCTCCTGAATAAGTGAGCTAGCTGCAAATCCAAATAGAAGAGACATTATTTAATAGAGACATTCTTAAAACAGACAAAAGAGAATCCTTTAAATGCACTAGTATCCAGTCATACCTATTCCACGACTTCGATAAGCCTCCACTACTCCCAGTGTGAGAATATAAACTAGCATTTGCTCTTTTCTAGAGGAATCATATCTGAGCATATCCCCGATCTGTGAAGCCAACAATTGATTAAATGAATTGGGTACCTTCACATACGTTGAGCCATGAAAATAGTATATATTTGACTATACCTACAAATGAACTGACCTCACTTTCTCTGGCTGGGACAATACGTGCTGTGACAAACCCAATAAGTTCGTCATTTTGACTGCCAGGCCGACTACGGTCAACAGCTCCCCAAGCCATAATGTCATGGCCATTAACTACATTGTGGAAGAACTCAGATTCATACCTGGAAATCAAGGTAAAAAAAGTAAATTGCCTTGAAAGACAATGTATATTTTCAAACTAAAGTTTAAGGCCATGCACATCAAATCAGGTAGAAGCATCTGACCTGATGGGAAATAGATCACCGTGGATCCGCACAAGAACGTCAAGGTCAGATGGTTGTATACGCCTATAGACAATATTAGGACAGTGTGGGGCTTGAGGGTCCACCATTGAATGTTCTGTTATTAATCTCCTGCAAAGGTTTGATGTATTTGAAGCACATGTAGAATAATTACTGAATCCATTTACGCCACATCAACCATCACAGCCATGCAGTTGTCACCGGAAACTGTAGAAAAATGCTTTGATTTTTCATTAATCAAATCTGTCACAAATGAACAATCTGAGGATAATTCAAATTCAAAAGAATATGTTGCAGCAAATACTTAAAGAAATTATACCATTCTAAAATTTTCACTTTGTGCATGCAGCATTAATGAACACATCTTCAGCCACTGTCAAGTGAACAAAATTCTAGTCCTGATACAAAGGATTGTAAAAGTTCAACTAAATACTTGAATTTCATACTTCATCTCAGATAAGCTTTGTGCCTATATGGATTTAATGGAGCTCATCATGTTCTTGGGATACCTGGTGGACTCTCAAATTTAAAATTGCAACAGCCACTAAACCTGTCCTAGTCTAACTTTTCCTCATTTTTCATTGTTTTCCTACCCCAATTTCAGGATTCTAATCTCCTGCGGCCCAAAAGCCAGTGGCCATCCAGCGGCCGTGCTGGATGGCCGCCACGTGTCAATAGGTAAAATCTTAGCCACTGAATTTTTAAATGTTTATTTCTCAACGAATCGTTAACCCGATCTGAATAATAAACCGATTTGGTTAAACCATCTGAACTTTCCGTCTTTTCCTTGCTTTCTATGGTATTAAATGTTCGACTCCTTCTCCGCCTGGTTTCCGGTGGCGTAGATTGTGGCAGCAGTAGTGTAGTGTTAGACTGAGAGATGGGGTAGAGGCGATGCAGGGTTTGAAATAGAAAGAGATAGAATAGTTCATGTTGGTTCCAGGTCTCATGCTTGGATCCCTCTCATCTCACGATACCCACAAAACCTTTTGAGTTTGGATTCCTTCTCTCTCTATCTCTCTCTATAGCACAAGTCAAATCCCAAAACTATAACCCAACAAGCGGTACCCTTTCTCACAGGCGTTTTTACAAACACATTGGTTTATTTATTCACTTATCCTTGAAGGATAAAGCATCAAAGTAATGGCAGAAGAAAGAGAAGGAAAACCAGGTGAAGGAGGTGAATTGTGTAAATGACCACCGAGACGTATTGTTGGAGATCCTGAAGCGAATGGACGGCCGGTCTCTTGGGTGGCTACTTGTATTTGTCGGCTTTGGCATTCATTTATTTATCATGATTGGCTGTGGGAGAATGCTTTCGCTATGGGTCTCATCCACCTTACGACATGAGGTCGGTGGTGGCGGCTTCAAGTGGGTTTCGCCGTCTCTACGTCGTCTGCCTCCGTCAGATCCTCAATCGTCTGGGAGGCAGCAGTGACATGATCCACTCTGTAATACAAGCTAAAAGAATAACCCGGTCTGGTTTATACCGGTCTATTATTCAGACTCGGTTAACGATTCGTTGAGAAATAAACATTTAAAAATTCAGTGGCTAAGATTTTACCTATTGACACGTGGCGGCCATCCAGCACGGCCGCTGGATGGCCGCTGGCTTTTGGGCCGCAGGAGATTAGAACCCCCAATTTCCTACCTTACATTTTCAAATGTTCAGATGCAACAGGCTTGACTTGAAAAACAGCACTTCGAACTTGAGACTTGAGCACACAAACTTGTGTCTTGTCATCCACAGGTGAACTACAAAGAGAAATGTCATTTATGATACTGTTGTCTTCACATTTTTAGCACAGCATTCCAGTTATCAAACCATTATCCCCTCCAGGTGTGAGCTTCATAAAGTTCAATCTGATGCACATTTTTCCTAAGTTTCAGAATCATTCTTTTCGGCAGGCCCAGTTGTCTTCCTTGATTTTCTTCTTTGGTGGAAATGCAGGGCACAATGTTTGCCATTGAAAGAAGAGTAGCTTTCACGTATGATTTTATTTCCATATAACTTAGGGATGGAAAGGAAATCTTGGAGTGATGTAATCAGCCCCCAGACAGGGCTCAGCAAACGGAGAAGAAGAGCCAAACCAGGGGGGTGGAAACTGACCAGGGGCAAATTGGTTCATTTTCCACAACTGGTTCGAATCATATTGAGTCAAGTTCAGTTTTTTCCTTAATTTGGAAATTAATTCTCTTTTCCATTTATTTTGGAGTCTATTTGGCAAGTGATTGTTAATTGTTCAGTTGTTAGTAGGTTAGGATAAGGTTTCTTATTTTAAGGGACTTTATCTTAAAGTTGATTTATTCTAAAACTAGAAGTCAAGTCCTATTTTAGTAAATACGTGATCAAGTTATGTCCCCATTAGATAGGGAATCTCAAGTTGAGTCAAAGTGTCTTGTGCTAGGCTTTAAATAGCATCTTTAATTCTGAATAAAGCAGTTTTGGATTATTGAGTTAAACAGAGGATCAGGCCATGGGGAAGGAAACCCTTACAGCCTGGGCTGGAGCGTAATTCTCAAGAGATTCAATTTCCAGCAGCAGATCATCTTCTTGAAGGTGGTCCAACAATAGTTCCAGCAAGGTTTTCTAATTTTCAATTATGCACATAGCTTCCCACTCTTCCCCCTCTCTCTTACTTAGGGCTGCAACAGGGCCGGGCTGGGCCGGGCTTTTGCAATCCCAAGCCCAACCCTATATGTTCTAATCTGAGCCCATTCCCGCCCTGACCCTAGTTCAAGGCCCAGGATTATTGTCCCTAGCCCTAAGCCCTACAAGGCCAAGCCAAGCCCATTCCCGCCCTGATTGGCCTTGTCCCTGGCCCTGATTGGCCCTGACCCTTGCCCTGTTCTTGGCCCTGATTGACCCTATCTTGGCCTTGTCCCTAGCCTTATTGGTCCTATTCTTGGACCTAAAATATCAAATGTAAATTCATTAAAAAATAAAAGTATCACAATAAAATCCATAGAAATATAAGATGATTTAAGCTCCTACAAAATGATAAACTAGTCAATGAGTTGATAGTGTTACTTTAAACATAAATAAATTTCACACTCCATAATTATATATTGAGCTCTGAAAGTCCCCCATTGCTTTGGTGATGGAAATTGAAAACCTCTTCTTCTATTGATATCCTTATTCAACAAAAAAAATACATATTCAAACCCTTGTTAACAAGTAAATCAATGATAATTTAGTATTGGTATTTTTTTCATAATTAAAGAAAATGATATTTTAGTTACAAACACAACTATCTGTCCTAAATAAGTTTTTCTAAAAAATCACATCGGAGGCAAAAGAAAGATGTCAATATTCATGATGAAAAGTTGGGGTGTAGATTTGTTAAATATTAATTCTCTACATACGAGTTTTTATTATTTATAATATATTATCTCGCCCTAGTCAAAAAAAAAAAATCAATGTTTTTTGGGAACTAAAATGACTTAGTTCAAAAAATAAAAATTACCTTAAAAATAATATAAAAAGTTAACTCATAGTCTAATATAATCAAAATGACTGAAGGTCAAAATCGAGACTTATAGTTATATCAATGTTAATATGAAGATTATGGTAAAAATCTAGTATATGATTAGAGTCAAATTAACATTAAGACTAGAGCCAAAATTAGGGTCGGGGATCGGGATCGCCAATCGGATGCCCATTGGTAGAGGTATAATTTATTTTTATTAATTTTCCAAACATGATCATGTTTTAAAATTTGACATGTGTCAAGTATTCACCCATGTGGATTAGAATTAATTCCTCTCCATATGGGTGGAGGGTCTAAACTCAAATCAGGGCCAGGATCAGGGCCAAGATCACGGCCAATATCAGGGTCTGAATCAGGGCCAAGATCAGGGTCAAAATCAAGGATGGGCTAGGACGAGCTGGGTGGGCTAGAGAGTAATCTCAGGCCCGCCCTTGGCCCTAGTTCAAGGCTAGAATATTTTGGCCCTAACTCGCCCTTAGGGCCAAAATCTTTAGCCCAAGCCCTATTCGGGCTTAGGGCGGGTCAGGGCCGCCAGGGCCAAACTTGCACCCCCACTCTTACTCAAACCCTAGAGTCCCCTACCCCATCAACGATAACATTCGTAGTCTCCCTTCCCTCTTGTTTGTCCTAGAACCCATTCCCCACCCCATCACAAATCACCCTGGCATTCCCTTTGTTTCCTGCAATTCCAGCCCCTTCCCCAAACCACCGTGACTTTCTCCCATTGTCTCTCTCCCTCACAATTTCCAAATTACCCTCCCCCCCAATTAGGAACCCCCATTCCCTACTTTGTTTTCAAAATTCACCCACCATTAGAATTGTACTTTTAGTTTCTTCAAAACAGTCCTATCCCACCAAGATTTAAAATCCCGACTTCATCTTCTTCCTTGAGTTTTGCAGAATTTTCAGAATTCCAGAAACCTGAATTTTATTAAGTTCTATAGATCCTATTCTAGTTGAGGAATAGCAATAAGAGACAGTGGCCATCTCCCAACCCTAATGGAAACACTAACTTGCCCTAGCATTCAAATTCCAAATCTGAATTTTGGAATCTAAGAGAATTCATATCTGATTTACCATACTCAACAGGTTTAGAGACCCAAAAAACCCCTAGCCCAAACACTCAATTCCTAATTTGTGCTGGTTTATTTCAAAGAAGATCCTAAAGATCTCACCCAAACCCTCACCCAAACCCTGGGTTACTACATGAACCAGCAGTAGGAAGCACCATGAATGAGACAGTTTATGGCCACAAAGAAGGAACTGAACACGAATCCTATTGCAGCCCTTCCCTTAATGTTATGTGCATTACCCTTCCAGCAGAGCAAGAAGAAGAAGAAGAAGAAGAAGACTAGAGGAAGAGTTGCCCCTTCTACAAGAGTTGAATCAGGTGAGCACAGAGCTTTGGTAATGGTTGACAGTGGTAGTAGCTCCAATGTGGTGTTTGAACAATTTGTAAAGAGGGCCAATTTAAAGACTGAGAGGCATCCCCAACCCCATAGAGTCTCCTTTGTAAATAGTGAGAAATTGAAGTCCCTTATAGGTGCCTAGTTCCCATCAGTCTCCATTTTTACTCAAAGGAGATATGGTGTGATGTAGTATCCATGGGATTGTCAAACATTATTCTAGGGAGACCCTGGTTGTATGATAACAATGCAAAATATCATGGGGAGGCAAAACAAATGTATGTTCATACACAAAGGCTTGAGAATTGTACACTTTCCCTTGGACCTACTAACAAAGAACAGCAAGAAACAAACCCTCAGAGCAACTCAGAAGGACTTCAATACCAAGACACAGCATTGGTAGATCCAGAAACTGAAGTACTAAGTCAAGAGATCAACCAAGACACCACCAACAAGGCCACGGCTTCAGAACCAGATGGTGAATCCTCTTCACCAATCCAACAATTTTTTACGGAGAAGGTGATAGAAGAGCCTAATAAGGTCATAGCAACTAGGAAAAGGAGTTGAGGCACTCACTCCTCTAGGGGTTCTTTACAGTACAGGACGAGCATTACTGCCCACAGATATCAGGTACATACCAACACCACTCCCATGTGAGACTGGACCACCCTTGGGCTTCACTTTCCTTCTTAGGGAAGATATTATAAGTATGATAAGGGCTACAACGACAATGATGATAAAAGTGCTGACAACAAGAGGCTCCAAAGGCATGGCAATCGACTTCATCCTCCCTTCTAGGGCTCCTAACACTCAAGTCCCTAGGATTGAATTACATTGCTACCAGTCCAATTTCACCAAGGTTCTATCAATGAAAGGTGCAAGCAACAACACACCTACTACTCCCTCCCCCACTGCAAGATGAGAGGTCAAGTCCACTTACAAGCCCTCTAGAGAGTTGACTCAGAAGCATATGACAAGCACATTCATCAGGAGATGAATGTTTTTAAGAAGGAAGAGCAGATGTAACCAGCCCCCAGACAGCCCCAAAAGAGGGCTCAGGCCCATGCGGAAGAAGAGCCAAACCAGGGGAGAAGAAACTGACCAGGGGCAAATTGGTTCGTTTTCCACAAGTGGTTCGAATCATATTGGGTCAAGTCCAGTTTTTCCTTAATTTGGAAATCAATTCTCCTTTCCATTTTATTTTGGAGTCCTATTTGGCAAGAGATTGTTAGTTGCTGAGTTGTTAGTAGGTTAGGATAGGGTTCCTTATTTTAAAGGACTTTATCTTAAAGTTGGGTTATTCTAAAATTATGAGTTGAGTCTTAATTTAGTAAGTCCATGTTCAAGTTAGTTCCCTAGAGATAGGGAACCCCAAGTTGAGCCAAAGTGTCTTGTCCTAGGCTATAAATAGCTTCTTTAATTCTAAATAAAGTAGTTTTGGATTACTAAGTTAAACAAAGGCTTGGGCCATAGGGAAGGAAACCCTTACAGCCTAGGCTGGAGAGTAATTCCCAAGAGATTCAACAATTCCAGCAGTAGTTCATCTTCTTCAAGTCAGTCCAGTGATAGTTCCAGCAAGGTTTCTCAATTCCCAAGTAAGCACAAAGCTTCCCACTCTTCCCTCTCTCTCGAGCAAACCCTAGAGTCCCCTTCCCCATCAACCGTAACATGCCCAGCCTCTCTTCCCTCTTGTTTGGCCTAGAACCCATCCCCCACCACATAGCAAATCACCCTGGCATTCCCTTTAGTTTTCCGCAATTCTAGCCCCTTCCCCAAGCCATCATGACCTTCTACCACTCCCTCTCTCCCCCAAGGCTTCCAAATCCCACACCCATTAGGAAACCCTTATTCCCAGCTCCGTTTTCATCCATGCACCCACCATTAGAATCGGAGGAGCCTCTAGACCCCATCTCTACTTTTAGTTTCCTCAAAAAAGTCCTATTGCCCTAAGATTTAAAAACCTGCACTTCATCTTCTTCCTTGAGTCTTGCAGAATTTTCAGAATTCCAGAAATCTGAATTTTATTAAGTTCTATTAATTAGATCCTCTTCTAGTTTGGAAATAGCACTAGGAGACAGTTCTGACCTGCAAAACTAGCAAGCCTAGCCCTTCTTCCAACCCTAACCAAAACCAAGACTTGCCCTAGAACTCAAATTTCAAATCTAAATTTTGGAGTCCAAAAGAATTCAGATCTGATTTACCATACCCAGCAGGTTTAGAGACCCAAAAAACCCCTAGCCAAAGTACCTAGAAACCCTAGTTTGTGCTGGTTCCTTTCAAAGAATATCCTGAAGATCTAACCCAAACCCTGGGTTACATTATTGGCATCAGAGCTACATGAACCAGCAGTCGGTAGCACCATGGATGACTCAATTTATGGCCACAAAGAAGGAACTGAACACGAACACTCCTATTGCAGCCCCTCCCTCAATGTTATCTGCAATATCTGTCCAGCAGAGCAAGAAGAAGAAGAAGTAGCAGTAGTAGAAGAAGACTAGGGGAGGAGCTGCCCCTTCTACACTAGAGTCCAATCAAGTGAGCTCAAAGCTTTGGGACTGGTTGACAGTGGTAGTAGCTCCAATGTGGTGTTTGAACATTTGTAAAGAGAACCCATTTAAAGACTGAGAGGCATCCCCAATCCCATAGTCTCCTTCGTAAACAATGAGAAATTAGAAGTCCCTCATAGGTGTCTAGTTCCCATCAGTCTCCATTCTTACTTAGAGGAGACATGGTGTGATGTAGTACCCATGGGATTGTCTGACATTATTCTAGGGAGTCCTTGGTTGTATGATAATGATGTAACTATCATGAGGAGGAAAAAGAAGTGTAACTTCAAGCACAAAGGCTTGAGAATTGTACTCTGGGCCTACAAGCAGAGAACAGAAAGAAACAAGCCCTCAAAGCAACTCAAAAGGACTTCAATACCAAAACACATCACTGATGGATCTAGAAACTGAAAGACCCAGTCAACAGATCAACCAAGACAAAACCACCAACTCCAAGGCCAAGGCTTCACAGCCAGAAGGTGAACTCTCTTCATCAATCTAACAGTTTCCTATAGAGGAGGTGATAGCAGAGCCTGATAAGGTCATAGCAACTACGGAAGGAGTTTAGCCACCCACCTCGGGGTTCTGTATGGTACAAGACGAGCATTGCTGCCCACAAATATCAGGTCCATACTAGCAACACTCCCATGTGAGACTGGACCACCCTTGGGTTTCACTTGCCTTCGTAGGGAAGATACTATAAACATGCTAAGGGCTATAGCAACAGTGATGATAAAAGCTCTGACAACAAGAGGCTCCGAAGGCATGGCAACCGACTCAGTCCACCCTCCTAGGGTTCCTAACACTCAATCCCCTAGGATTGAAAATTACATTGCTACCAGTCCAATTTCACCAAGGTTCTGTCAAGGAAAGGTGCAAGCAGCAACACAACTACTACTCCCTCCCCACTGAAAGATGAGAGGTCAAGTCCACTTGTAAGCCCTCTAGAGAGTTGACCCAGAAGCATATGACAAGCACATTCATCAGGAGCTGAATCGTTTTAAGATGGGGAGTGCTGATATAACCAGCTCACTGACAACCCAAAAAGAGGGCCCAGGCCCATGTGGAAGAAGAGCCAAACTAGGGGAGCCAAAACTGACCAAGGGCAAATTGGTCATGTTCCACCCCTGGCTTGAATCATATTGGGTCAAGTGCAGTTTTTTACCTTAAATTGGAAATTAATTCTGTTTTCTATCTTATTTTGGGGTCCTATTTGGTAAGTGATTGTTAGTCGTCGAGTTGTTAGTAGGTTAGGATAGCATTCCTTATTTTAAGGGACTTTATCTTAAAGTTGGTTTATTCTAAAATCAGAAGTTGAGTCCTATTTTAGTAAGTACAAGTTCAAGGTTAGTTCCCTATCAGATATGGAATCCCAAGTTGAATCAAAGTGTCTTGTACTATGCTATAAATAGCTTCTTTAATTCTGAATAAAGCAGTTTTGGAGTACCAAGTTAAACAAAGGCCTGGGCTGTGGGGAAGGAAAACCTAATGGCCTGGGCTGGAGAGTAATTCTCAAAAGATTCAACAATTCCAGCAGCAATTCATCTTCTTCAAGGCAGTCCAGCAATAGTTCCAGCAAGGTTTTTCAATTCCCATGTAAGCACAGAGCTTCCCCCTCTCTCTTGCGCAAACCCTAAAGTCCCCTCCCCCATTCCCTTTAGTTTTCCGCA
Organism: Hakea prostrata; assembly: GCF_041222555.1. Classification (NCBI taxonomy): domain Eukaryota; kingdom Viridiplantae; phylum Streptophyta; class Magnoliopsida; order Proteales; family Proteaceae; genus Hakea; species Hakea prostrata. Next base: position 10,126,751 of record NC_142605.1, read on the forward strand.
ATTCCAGCCTCTTCCCCAAGCCGTTGTGAGCTTCCACCACTCCCTCTCTCCCCCGTGGCTTCCAAATCCCACCCCCAGTAGGAAATCCCTATTCCCTGCTCCATTTTCAACCCTTCACCCACCATTAGAATTGCAGAAGCCTATAGACCCCATCCCTACTTTTAGTTTCTTCAAAACAGTCCAATTCCCCTAAGTTTAAAACCTGCACTTCATCTTCTGCCTTGAGTTTTGCAAAACTTTCAGAATTCCAGAGATCTGAATTTTATTAATTTCTATCAGTTAGATCCTATTCTAGTTGAGGAATAACAATAGGAGATAGTTCTGACCTGCAAAACCAGCAAGCTTACCCCCTCTCCCAACCGTAACCAAAACCCTAAGTTGCTCTAGAATTCAAATTTCAAATCTAATTTTGGAATCCAAAAGAACTCGGACCTGATCTGCCATACCTAGAAGGTTTAGAGACCCAAAAGCACCCAGAAACCCTAATTTGTGCTGGTTCCTTTCAAAGAAGATCCAGAATATCGATAGACCCTCAGTTACATTAGAATTGATGGCAAAAGAGATTTCCAGACAGATCTTCAATATGTTGTTTTGGAAGATCTTCAGGACTTAAGTTTGAATTTGAAGGTCTTGATCATATTGGTGGTTGATATTTCGTGCTCTAGCCTCTAGATGCTTGGGTCCGCCAACCCATTGGTGTCGTCTTGTGATTATCTCTGAAATATGCTGGTGCAAACTGATCTTGAATTGGAAAAAGTTTAATGCTAATGGGTGGTCATTGGGGAATCATGGGAGAGCTGTGCAGGCATTATCTCAAAGACATCTTGGTAGCTGTATCGGTGGTCACTGGGGAATCCTGGGAGAGCTTCGCAGGTGGAATCTTCAAAGATAACTGGGAGAGCTCCCCAGTGGTATCTTTGAAGACAAGTTGGTAGCTGTGCTTGTTTAACAACTTCCCCTGGACATAAAACAAAATAATAAGCAGAATTGTTGCCCTAATCGATGTGTTACATAAAGTTATGGAGTTGGGGGATTCAAAAACTCTGATTAAATGAATGTGACTTACTAGCAGTGTAATCTCAGTTCACATTACGTGATTCCATGGTTTGTGATGCACAATTGGGTCTTGGTTCAACCTTATCTATCTTCAATTGTGTAGAAAATATCACACTACCATAGAAAGCTAATTCCATCACTCAATTTCTTAGATAAAGAGGCAGCAAAGCCAGGGATTTCTCCTTTGGCAGTGATGGTATGTGGGAAGCCTGATTTCAGCATCCAGAAAGTTCAGTGGGACAATTCAGCTTTGGTATGCAACTATGTGTGGAACTGGCCTAAAAGTGCTTATTTCAGCTCCAAAGGCACTAACACCTGAAGAGCACATTGAGGTCTTCGATTTGACATATTTCACACCTTATGGTACTTTATGGGTGTTTTCGCACTTTCAAAGTAAGAAAATAAAAAAATAAAATTGTTATAAGTAGTGGCTTATCTCCTTGAAATGAGTATGAATTTATAGATGTATATTCTTCTTCAAAATATTGAATCTGAGACTATCTCGTTCAGTGGTATACATAACCTTCCTTCTAATGGGTGACCCACAGAAATCTTATTGTTTTGTGTATGTGTGTCACTTTCTTATTTCTTCTACAAATTACACTTCTTGTTCTGTTGCTTTTCTGACATCTGGTTCTTCCATAGCATATCTAAGAGGAATTGTTGATAGTTAATACCAGCCAAGATTTCATTCTCGGTGATTTTATAATCTTTTTAGCTGGTTGGTTTTTCCCTGCAGATGGCAATGGTGATGGCTGGTGGAAAGGGGAGGTGGGCTTTGAATCAGACTTATGTTTCTGCTTGTTTGTATATGTTCAGACTGTCTCACAGTAACTATTTTTCATCATTTCCTACTTAAGCACAAATTGATCTTTGGCCATAAAATAAAAAATAAAAAGGAAATGATCTTCCACCGTTCTTATTTTTCCTTTGGTCTTCTTATTCATAGAAAGGAAAAAACAGGGGGGGGGGGATGAAGGTGTTGGAACTGTAAGTATGACAGAGTGTTTAGTATGTTTGATTATGTACTGCATCCATTGGCATTGTGGTTGAAGCGAAAAATAAAGGTCTTGAAATGGAGAAAAGATGAGGTTTTCTTCCTAGAGGAGAATAAGTATGTTTTGGAATTGTTGGAAAGAGAAGAATTAATAGAAGGGACAGGTAGTTGAACCATCAGATTCTTTCGAGAGAGGTATTACAATTGGTGAGAATTGCAACAAATCCAAGGGAAAAAAAATGTTGTGGAATGTAAAATCAAGATTCAGAACATTCTCATTCCATTAACTGATCCTAAATTTATGTTGAAAAACGTTTTTCCTCTCTCTATAGGTTTAGCAAATACTAATACAGTTCATTGTTGAAAATTCATATTAGACATATCCAAGCAATACAATTTTTCAATAACATGATTTAACACAGCCCAGAAAACAGAACTAATAACAAAAATAAGTAGATCTCTACAACTTTGTATCACAAAATCAAAGGTTTATTGTTAGCATCATAATTCTTAATGAATATACAGTATGTTCCTATCCTCAATGCTTTATTCAAGAAATTCAGCAATCCCAGAACAAGTGAAGTTACTGAAAGGAAGATGAAGAAGAAAAAAGGAAAAAGTAAACTAACAGGAATCCTCAAACAACCCTGCAATCAAAGGGAAGAAATTTGCTGAGGTTTATAACCTTAAATATTAATTCAATTCACCAAACCCATGTGATCGAATCATCAAAATCCGGTAAAGATAAACCCAAATCCTGCCTCCCAGGAAAAAGAAGAAGAAAAAAAACTCATCATTGCGAGGAAATAATCCCATTAATTAAATAAACGTAAACAGAGCAGCTTAAAACTTACGAGAAAAGAAATGAAACAGATAAATAAAACAAAGTCAACATCACCCATAGAGATCTGAAATAATAGTGATTGATTTCCATACCGAAAAGAAAAACCAAATAAGAACACGCATCATTGAAAAGGATTTGGAGTTCTTACAGATTTCAAACGGGTTAAACTGAAACGCAGACAGACAAAAGGAGAGAGTCGATTTATATGTTCCCAAAAAAAGAGATTGCGAGTCTTCGAAGAGATGTTTTCTTGTTCTGCGGGGCAGTTTTTGGAACAGAAAGACGCGTGTGGGCCTCCTAGATTCGTTAGAATTCACCCGGAGGTAACCCACATGGCCCACGGCCGGATGAAAAATTCCAAGTTGGGATTTTCCACACTGGCGATTTAGAGGACTCCGCTCCCCTCTTAGCCGCTTACCATATATTAAACAAAAGAGCCACTTCTAAGCACTGATTAGAGGTGGCGTTACACATCAGAGGATGCCAGCTCAGGAAATTCCAAATGAACCAACTAGCCCACATGAACCTCCACGTAGGACTCCTCCACGTAGGACTCAGCGCATAAGCAAATTTCCCACCTTCATGATGGATTATGCTCCATGAGATGCATGAAGTTCGTTAACAGTGAAGGGTTGAGGTTCAGATCTGATGTAATAGCTTGAGCCAATGAAACTCTTATAAATGTACTAGCATATAGCAATAGAGACAAGAAAGAAGTTATTGTTACGAAAAAAAAAAAAAGACAAGAAATAAGTTATCACCTAATTTCTCCTATGCTTCGTGATTCTACCCTCTTATTCTACTTCTTCTCTAATTCTCTTCCTCTGCAACTTCTAAAACCCTTAAATCATATCAATTTGGTCCGACCTGCTAGATCCATGGCTAATGGAACCAGCACATGATACGTTGAAGAAATCCTACGCCAATTGAATACAACATCCACTGATTGTCACATCCACCCAGCCGGTACCCCATTTGGAATACCCGGGATGTGATCCACAGTCCAAGGATCAATGATCTGAGGTCCATGCCTCCCACATACACAGTAACCTAATCATGAACAGTAATAATCAATGGTAAAAATAATTAATACTAAATATCATGAATAAGATAAGATTAATTAAATCAGAGTGCGGAAGACAATAACAGTAAAGTATAAACATAATCATAAGGGTGAGAGAATGTATGATAACCACTCTCTCAGAGCAGCGGAAAAGAAGTGTGATAACGTTAATTACATGTCCAAGTGTCAAAAGATAATCCCAAAGATAAGTTAGTTATAAGACCAAAGGTTCCATAAATACACCAGGGGAATGGGGCACTAAGCTAGGGTTTCTTCTATACTAATGGTAATCTCCTCAACAGTACGGATGAAGTAAACCCAACGCTGCCGCTCCAGCACAACTGTGGGGCTAACCCTGGTGCTAATAGTAATCCTCCTCGGCTCCAATATACGGATCCTCACCGACGCCACTACCCGGAGGGTAGTATGTGGAATCATAGTCCGCCTCAAAGGAGGTGCCATCGTAGTCTTCGGTACCTGGAATATAATCTAAAACATTTGCACAAAAAGGAATGAGTTCGAAGAACTCAGCAAGGAAGTTATTCCATAATTAGAAATCATACACATTCAGAACATATTATAATGCAATGCGATATGGAACATATGATGCAAATATGAGTCTAACTCTATGAATGCTAGTCTCTAGGGTAGACATGCTTTAAGTCATAGCACCATACTTCTCTGGGTCGTCAGACACTCTCCCATTTCCATATCTTGGGAATGCCCGGGGAAGATCGGTAAAGTCATCAAAAAAGCCGTGGTAAGGGGATCGGTCACCGCTCTCTCACGTCACCATTTGGTCAAGTACTGGCTCATGTCACAGTAAAGCCTAGCCCAATGCAAGTCATCTACTCAGTCGGTCAAGTCAGATTCAGATACGTCCATTCCTCGCCCCCGGCGATCCTTTTCGGTATCCTTCACACTAGAGTCAGCGAAATCCCGGATTTCGGACTCATCAACCCTATTGTTCATCCACATATATTAAACAGGAAGCTCTCACGTCCTCTCACGGATTGGTTACCGGTCTTGAGTGCCCGTGAGCCCAAGTCTATCCATATGCAACTCTACCAATAAATGGCCCCTTTCAGGTATCCGTAGCATGGTTTATGTCTCCTACCGGATTGGTTACTGGCCTAGAGCGCCCATCCAACCATACACTACCACGGGTTGTTCGGTCTCAATGCCCTTCCGATTCGGGTCTGACACGACAAGGATAAACCTAGCCACCCAACTAGACAGTCCTATGTATGTCATCCAATAACCCGGGAGAGTGTCGATAGGCACCATCGGAGAACATCCCATACTATTACCTCCGATGCCCAAGGACAGAAGTGTCAGTAGGACACCCCCCAATCCCAAGTCATACGTAAGCAATCACATATCCAACTCATCATTTCTCATGCATCCAATGCATATCCATAATAGTAATCAAATCATGATATTGAAACAAATCATTATAAACATAAGCAAATCAAAATGATAAAGTAACACAACAAGAGTATAAAGATTTAAATGCTACTGTTCTAACACTTATGTAGCAGTCTTATAATGATTGAAAGAAAATCAAGAGATTTCATTCTTTAAATAAAACACAATTCAATATTTGATGACTTATATGTTTATGGAGATAACCATCCTTACCTTGGATGAATTGATGATGAATTGAGAATACCAAGAATAGTCCAATAGAATTGTTAAGGCCCTAAACAAACATTAATAATAAGTTAGAAAAGAAGTCGGGGAGATCGGATGTTAATTGGATCAAAATCGGCCAAGGTTGTTGTCTGCCAACATTTTGGTCGATGGTCTTTGGTCGATGGTATCGACCAAAAAGATCAACCAAAATTTCCTTCGAGATAGAAATGTGAATTTTGGGGGTTTTCATCCGAAATGAGTTTTCCGGTTTTCAGATCAATCTGAAACTTGGAGGCATACTTAACAATAGTAGTAGGACACTATAAATCAAGAAATTTACCCAATCCAATGGTCTAAACAAAAAGCCCCAATTTGAGCTATCAAGTTAAAGTGACAAACATCATGGCATGAGTTGGAATTGATTGCATTGATGAGGAATGGCATGTAATAGTTAGAGGAACTAATAGAAATTCGATTGGAATCATATGGCAATGTTAAACATGAACATAATACATCCTATAACTCAGTTTGGTACCAAATGGCATGATGTTAATAGATAAATCATAGAATACATATGCTAGGCATGAGATAGAAGCATAGCATCAATGAATAGTTAAGGAAATCATGGATTAAACATGAGTAGACACTTGGAGTGGTGGTTGCAAGGTTGCAGCACCATTCCCAATGTCTCATCAGCAAGGTGGCAATAGAAAAGAGTAGAAAATGGTAGGGTAGAGAGTGAAATGATGATTCATACCTTAGTGTGGAAGATGAAGACAAGAATCAATGATAAACAAAGAGTTTTTGATGAGGTGCCCTTCACATTAGCCAAGGAGCTGCTTTGGGAAGCTCTCCCCACGTTTCCAGGTGAGAAAATGATTGCTATAGGGCTCAAGGCTCGAGGTTATAATAAATAGAAAAGGAATATTCCATGGAATCATTAACTTGGCAGACTGGGACATTTTGGTCGATGGTCCTTGGTCGATACCATCGACCAAAAGGATTGACCAAAATATTTCCAGTAGAAAACTAAGGTTTAGAATAGGAACTTCGAGTAGGGATTTGAATGGCTATACAAGGTCAAATTGAGTGAGGTTTTCTTCCACAATTCAATCAAGAAGTCTAGTTTTGGGGAATACCTTCGGATTGTGCACATGAGGTCATTTGGTACCTCAACTATATTAATCTTCTCCGATATGCAGACTTTCCTTAAACACTGATAATGCATTTAAGCAAGGGGTATCATTGTCAATGTCCATGGGCTCAGTCTCCGAATCATGATCATCAATCAGAATGGTCCATAAATCTCTTCTTCCACCGCTTCGGGTCTTCGGACCTGAATACAACAGTGGATTCGGGTCAGGGTCAAGGTTAGAATAGGGTTGGATATTACACTGACCACGCTGCAAAGACAGGGTCGTTACAAGAAGCTATAGCAGAGCAACGGAGTGCATTTGTAGAGCAACGCACTACACTGGATGAAATAATGTCCAAATTGACCATCGTGGATGGACAAGTAACACCAGGATCACCAATTCCGGATACCAAAGGTATCCTTGGGTCACCACATGGATCCTCTAGTTCTGTGTCTTCAAGCTTGATCTAAACACACTCTACTGTAGTGGACTTCCCTAAATTTGACAGTGTTGATCCCGTTGGATGGATCTTTCGCGCTGAAAGATTTTTTGAGATCCTTGGAACCCCTGATGATCAATGCATCAACCTAGTGTTGATTCACATTGAAGGCCTAGCTGTTCAATGGTTTCAATGCATTAGCAAAACCAAACTCTTCTATGTCTGGACAACCTTTACTCGAGCATTTTGGAAATGGACTTTGGGTAAACAGACTTTGAAGATCCACGAGCATCACAAGCTGGCACTGTCGTTGATTACCAGGCACAGTTTTTGAGGCTCTTGCCAATCAGTAAGAATGACTTCACAATTTGGAGATGTTGATCGAACGTTTCTCCTGAAGGGTACCATAGATAAAGCCCCAATACAATTAAAATGTCATGAACTACTTAAATCCGATGCCCACAACTTAGTGGTCTTATTATGGCTAGAAATGGATCTTATGGCTGGGACCACAAACTCCAAAACCCAAGCAGATTTGCAGTAGTTGCTGGTGTGAAATCCAGCCCTAAACATAGCCTGGACACCCTGTCTATTTTGGGAGAAAGAAGTGACTTGTGGATTAGACCTATATGTGAGATCTAGAGTTCAGTGTGGATAAGTTTAGAAGACCCTAGAATGTCAATTCAGACATTTTCCTAAGTTGGCTATAGGCCCAAGTGTCGGATGGAACCCTGGAAATCGAAATTCAGCATTTTGAGGAAGGAAGACCCTTTGGTCGATCCCATTGACCAAGGCATCGGCCAAGCCAGCTCCGGATTGCTGAATTTGTTATTTTTGGAAGTTTTGTTCTTAAGATCCTCTATATGATGCAATCTCGTGTTAAACCCTATTGTTTGGCCTCTCTATTGCTAGTGAACGTGGGAAGAACCCTAGAGCCTCCTCCTCAAGCCAAGGAAGATCCCTAAGCATTCCTCCTAATTACTAATTTGGTTTCATCTTCAACAAGGTTGGTGTTCTATCTCCTTCTTCTCTGATTTCTTCTTCTTACTGTTCTAGCATAATGTTTTGATCGTGGAGAATGTATTACATTACTGTAACTGATCGTGTCGCTATCCAATCAAAAATAAAATCATATACTAATCTAGCAAGCAGAAAATATGGGGTCGAACTATGGGGAACTAAAAGGCTAAGTCGCTAAGATTGAATTCAACAAAACTAAATTTAAACTAAATCTACTAATTAATGCAAAAACGTTAACTATGAATACGTGAAGATCTTTGGGATTTCGAATCCCCAATGCTTTTCCCTAACCGATATAACTCTACACTTCAAAGCAAATTAGGGACGGTCTGCCTAGATATGCCATATCTTCGCAAGACTATCGTCCTTCACCGAAGCTTGGCACGCTTAGTTTGCTGAGCTATAAAACATCTTTGGCCAGACTCAAACACAATCAACTAGAAGAGATAGAACAATCAAATTAATGAAATAAGCATGGTTTATCTACATACCAAAGAAAAGGAACTAGTTACTCATTATCACACAGTTCATAAGAAAAATAAAGATGAAACATAGGGGGGGAGAGAGAGAGAGAGAGAGAGAGAGAGAGAGAGAGAGAGAGAGAGAGAGAGAGAGAGAGAGAGAGAGATGTGGTCTTCTTCTTCAGCAATGAGAGAGATGAGAGCCGCATTCGCCGTCTTCTTTTTCTCTGTGGCTGGCTTCTCTTTTATGTCTCCCGCACACAATGAATCCCCTTTCTTTACCTGTCAATTTAACCTTTATTCTTTCGGAGTTTGGAAAAACTCAAAACTAGAAAGTTATATATATTTTCAATATCGTTCCATAGCATCTTGAATCACCGAAATCCAAGCTCATAAGAGAGAGATATGTCCAAAATACAGAAGGTAGGCCCGTTTACCCGATTTTCAGATTTATTACCAATTTTGTTCCTTAGACTTCACCTATTCCCAATTTGACTAAGATCTTACTTTTCATGTAGGGGTGTCAATTTTCAACCTGAACCGTTAAAATCGGACCGAACCGGCCTGTTATGGCCCGAACTGGCCCGAACCGATCCTTAATGGGCCGTAATTGGGCTGAGGGTCCTTAGCCTGAATGGTTTCGGGCTGGCCCGGCCGAGCCCGTGTGCCCGTCAGCCTGTTAGTCTTTTATATAAATAAAATTAAAATATTAAATGTAATTAATTTTTTTTTTGGTATTGTTTAAATGTAATTAATGATCCATGAATTTCGGTGTTTGAGACGTTGAGACTCAAGTTTGAGTATTTGAGAGTTGAGTGTTAACACGTTTAACGGTTTAAGTTTTAAGTTTTAACTTTTTAATTTTCAAATTTCATTTAGTTTTATTATTTTAAAATTTAAAAGTCTTAATTGATAACTCTTGACTCTTAAGTCTTAATCTTAATTGTAAACTTTTTAATTTTCAAATTTCATTTAGTTTTATTATTTTAAAATTTAAAAGTCTTAATTGATAACTCTTAACTCTTAAGTCTTTACCAAAAAAAAAAACTCTAAAGTGGTTTGGATCAAGCTAATGCCATCACTTATCATTGGATCTACTTGGAGTCTTCATTCTCTATCTTTTGTAGTTTTGTGTGTGAGAAACTAGGATTTGGAGTTGAGGAAAAAATAAAATAAATTTCAATATTGATTTTTAATTTAGCCAAACCATTAGCCAAACCAAATCCAAACAATTAGGCCAAACTGTTAGTCAACCTGAACCCAAACCGCACCAAACCGAAATTGCACCGAAACCATTATCTTTTAAATGGGCTGGTTTGGGCTGGGGGTTTTTTAGCCCAAAACCGTTAGGCCCGGTCCGAAACCGCTCCAAACCGCACCGTTGACACCCCTACTTTTCATGATTTCTTGGGCAGCAAGATTGAATGCCATGATTTAAAATCCACCAATATCTAAAATATTTGCCAACTTTACTCCATATTATCTCTAATAACCAAAATCACCTTATTCCTGAAAAATACACAAAAATACTCAATTAGGTCTCTTTAATTAAATAAGTATGGGGAATCAAATCAAATAAATAATGGTAAATGCATGCTTATCAAATACCCCCACACTTGAGTGTTTGCTAGTCCTTGAGCAAAACAAAACAATAAATGCAATACGGGAAATAAATAAAAACCTAACTCTCTTTTGTAGGAATCACGGTTGCACTTAGCATGTGCAACAAGCCTTTAAACCCCTAGGTTACCCTAGTGGACGAGTTGTGTCTCGTGAGTGTTTGCAGAGAATATACACACAAAATTCTTAAGTGCTCTTCTAATTATTCTGGCAGTAGTAAGAGTAAAAAGATAGATTCCAAAACAAAGACACTCCACTAAAGATTAAAGGGAATATAGGCACCCCCACACTTAAGCTCTTTACACCCTCTCTTGAGTCTAGCTCTAGCCAAAAATTCAATCGAGAAGTCTCCTCTTATCTTCAATCTACTAGTTCACCCTCAGATAAGACTAAATTAGGTACCAAATAATACTAAGAACTCGAGATCTAAGCAATATTGACCTTCTTAGACATTTCACCTTTAAAAGCACATTAATTCACTTCTTTGTTTAATGCTCACAGTTCTAGTCCGTGCAATGTCTTGCCTCTTAAGCTCTAGATGGCCTATGTAACGAGGTTGGGGTCAGCCGCTCTTAAGCTAGAGGCCTGGTAAGGGACTAGATGGAACCCCGAACTTACCTCAAGCCAACTAGTGTTACGGGTCAGCCGGACCATACCCTCTCAAGGCACGAGTAGATGACACCAAGACCCGGTTACTAAGAAGGATGTCTAACCTTTAAACTTATATATATATATAGGTTGTAGAATGACCCCGGGAAAGGGTAGAAGAATGGGACCATTATGGGACATACAATGCATTACGGCGTATGACTCATACGCCAACCGGGTTATTCTATTCCACCTCTTAGAAAGAAAAGAACTTAAATCAAAATACTAATAACACGGCGATACATTTATACAAAACTTCTACCCCGAGCACACGCAATGGAGCGCAAGTGAAATCCAACCACGAAATAATTTGATCTATGGACACATCGTTGTGGTAAAGGTCGTAATGCGAGGAATCAACCGGGATAGGGTTGATGACCGAAAATAGATTTCACGGAATAAAAAAAACGGTTACTAAGAAGGATGTCTAACCTTTAAACTTATATATATATTCACATTTTACTTCAATTCACTTCACATTTAAATAGTCTAAAATCGGTCTCAACTTGTCATCATAAGCACAAGGCAGTACAAGATAACTAGATGGTCAAACGTTTTGGACTATCTAGAGTTCCTATTTTCCAATTCAACCTCAGTCTCAAAATGTAAAACCCATTACTATTCTCTCAAGAGGGTGTTCATTACATTAGATGGGATTTTTAAAATACTTAAACTCTCATTTTGTATCTAAGCAAGGAATTAAAACATTAATCTTACCAAAGCCAGAAAAAATTGGGCACTTTTTATCTTTGTGACAATGCTCTACCAACTATCAACAAGTCTTACTTGAGTTGACACCCCCCCCACACTGAAATTATGCAATGACCTCAGTGCATGCAAGATATATAAAAAAAATGATAGAACAAATAAAGAAAATAGTGTACCCGATGTTTGAAATCATGATAGAGCATGCAACAGTAAAACCTAACAGCAAACAAAGAAAAGAAAAGAAAAAGAACAAGAAATAACATCTAAACAAATGGGTTGCCTCCCATAAAGTGCTAAGTTTAGAGTCTTCAGCCAGACTCAGTGAGATGCAGCCAATGGAGGTGGAGGCTCAAATCTAAATGTGAATGGTGACTGCTCCAAAGAAGTGGAAGAGTCCAACAATGTGTTGACTTCCTCAGTATTTAGGTTAGATTCCCCAAATGGCAAATAATATTGCAGGGGATCATCAACAAACATGTTTGGAGTATAATCAGCCACTACCTCATCAATAAAGTTAATCGCAAAGCACTCTTCACCCCTATTTGGGCTTAATGATGCATTGAAGATGTTGACTCTAAGTTTCTTATTGCCAAATGATATGTCCATGACACCCGATCTACAATTGATGCAAGCATTTGCAGTGGCTAAAAAGGGTCGTCCAAGAATGACTGGTGGTAACTTATTGGTAGTTGTATTGTCCATATCTAGGATAAAAAAATCAACAGGAAAATATAGATCCTCAACCTTTACCAAAACATTCTCAAGTAGCCCACGGGGTTGTTTGATTGAGCGGTCTACCAATTGTAGAATCACATCAGTGGATTTCAAATCTCCTAGACCAAACCTATCATAAACTGAACTGGGTAAAATATTCACACTGGCTCTCAAATCAAGCAATACTTTACTTATGGATAAATCTCCAATGACACATGAAATAGAAGGTATACCTGGATCTTTAAGTTTAGGGGGTAGTTGGTTGGAAATTACCGAGCTGACTTGTTAGTTAGGTGCACAGTTTTAGGTGTTTGAGTCTTCAACTTAAGCTTTTCGATGCACAAATCTTTTAGAAACTTAGTGATACGGAGGAAATATGATCGAACCGGGTTCATACTCGGTTTGACCCTCAACCCCGGTCGAGGCGGACGATATCGACTCGCTTCCGGGCGAACCGGATCCAGAAGATAGCTTGCTGAGGAAGAAAACTAAATCAGCTACAAGCACGCCCTAATCCGACTTATGGATTATGTTAATTACCCTAATGACGGCAGGCACAAATTGGCAGCTGTCACTTATCATCATTGAAGGGATAATCATCAAATAACCTGGAGGTTATCTCAGGAGTCCTCTACTAGTTCAAACTAGTAGAAGTCTATCGCTCAACGGATCTAACTGTTAAGATCTAACGACTACCCAAAGAAGGCTCGAGTGCATCCAGCGAAGGAGATTCGAAGGTACACTCTATATAAACCTTACTTGCCTACGAGGTGAGGAGGACTCAGATCCACATACACACTGGTAGACGTAAACTATCAGAGGCTTATGATCTAGATCACTTTTCCCAGTTCTTCATTCCTTAGCTCTGTGCTTCTAGCAGAGCCGTTTGTGATTAAGTTCATCAAATAACTTAGCCTTCGGAGGTGGACTCCCGACCCCCGCGGTCGGGCCACGTCTGATGCTTTTGTTTTGCAGGTCATCACAAGGAGATCTAAGGGCTAAGCAGATTTTGGACGCATCATTTGGCGCCGTCTGTGGGAATCGACTTGTATAGCCATGGTGACTAGATCGGCAGCAGCCGCTGCACAACGCGATACCGATGTTCAAACTCCTGGGGAGAATAACCCAGATATTCCCCAGGGAAGTCTATCACCTCTTGAGGTAGATGGTGGTCAGGGAGGACATAATCCTCCAGAGACATTCCAAGATCAATTGAATCAGGTAAAGATTCAACTCTTGGAGGTGAGTCAAGCACTTCGCATGCTCACCAGATGGGTGGTATTACCACAAGAACCTGATCATCGCGATTCAGGGAGGTGTGCATTGCCATGTGATCAAAGATTGGCTGATGATCGGAATATCGGTCAGAACTTTCGTGAAGGTGACCGAGGGCCTAGGAGGATTGACGATCAACCTAGGCGAGAAGATCGGTTTGACAGACCAAAAGGAAAGTACAACCGATTCAAATACAAGGTTGGATACAAGGGTGAGGACTCACTCGCCGACTGTTAGATGAACCGTTCGTGATGATCGAGCAGTTCGCGATGAGCGGAATGTTCATGATGGACGGGCCGTTCGTGATGATCGAATAGCTTGTGATGATCGTGTTGTTCGAGGTCATGATCATATTGCAGAAGATCACCCAACTCATATTGGTCAGGAATTGGCCAACATCAATCAAAAACTAGGGCAATTGGCTAGGGGAAGGATAACTGAGGATATTTATTCAGTTATTCGGAAGACCCCCTTTGCCGAGCCAATTGCGGGATATCAGTTTCCCCACAACTTCCGTTTGCCTACCTTTTCTACATTTGATGGCTCCGGAGATCCGACGGCCCACATTGGCTATTATCAACAAACCATGGCAGTTGCAAGTAATTCTGATGAAATTCTTTGCAGGGTTTTTGGTTCTTCTTTAACCAGAGCAGCGCAAAAGTGGTTTTCGAACCTCCCATCTAGAAGGATCGTTAACTTTGATGAGTTGGCTCGCAAATTCATAGGGCGATTCCAGAGTGGAATCCAGGTCAAGAAAACGGAAGAAACCTTGTTTACCATCAGACAAGGAAAGAGCGAATCGATCAGAGAGTATCTGAAAAGATTCAACAGACTAACGATGGAGATAGAGAATTTGGATGAGCAAGTAGCTAAAATGGCTCTATTCACTGGACTCACTAATCGAAGACTCCTGGAGTTATTATTACAGGATATGCCTGCAACTTATGCTAAGTTGGTACAGAGATGCCAAAAGCAGGCTGAAGTCATGGAGATCTTAGATGAGCGCCAGGGAGACAACAAAGCCTCCACTAAGGAACAGAAGGCTCCTGATCAAAAGCAGAAGCCAAAGAAGAATGTTTGCGATCGGGTTGGAAAACCTCAGGCTTGGCGGCAAAGATCTCCCGGTAAAAGTGAGTATACTCCATTGAATGCTCCTCGGGCTGATATTCTAAATATCATCAAAAGGTGAAATATTTTGAAGTGGCCACCTAAAATTCCTTTAAAGCCTGGAGAGCAGCAGGATCGAGAAAAATATTGCCGATTCCACAAGGACTATGGTCATTATACAAATGACTGTCGTCATCTAAAAGCAGATATTGAGAGATTAATATCTCAGGGACATTTGTCCAATTTTGTTAGCAGAAGAAGGGAGGAGCCACGTGAGCCACGCGAGGCTGCTCCTAAAAGGGATCGTTCATTTAGTTCAGAACGATCAAAGAAGGCTCCCAAGTCTAAGAAAGGCAAGGAGGTGATTGATGCTACTCGATCACCGATCCTTACAATTTTCGGAGGTCCATAGCCCGAATCACTCCGGAGTTTAAAGACAAAATCTAAATTTGTCGGAACCGGAGAGATGCAGAAGCGGAAGAAGCCAAACGGTGAAGACTCTATCACCTTTGGCGAGGAGGATGAAAGAGGCGTTTGTCTACCTCACGATGATGCCATAGTCGTCAAGGTAGAGATTGCGCGCCGAGAAGTGCATAGAGTTTTAGTTGATACGGGGTCTGCAGCTGACCTAATTTCTTATGAAGTGTATCAAAAGCTGAGGGTGGATGAGGACTTGATGGAGCCTTCATCCACGCATTTGTATGGTTTTGCAGGATCATCTGCAGTAGCGGAAGGATCTGTCCAGTTGGACTTATCTATTGGAAGTTTTCCCAAGGAGACGACCATCCGAATCAATTTTTTGGTGGTTCGGGAACTGCCAGCTTATAATGTTATCCTCGAGCGACCATCTTTGTCTAAGATTGGTGCTATTGTTTCAACGAAGCACCTAAAGATAAAATTCCCAACTGACATGGGATGGTCAAGTTTCCTCGACCCAGAGGATCTCTCGGCAATGTTACGTTGCCTATTTAAAAGACAAGGAAGGCCCGAGGAAGGTGACTGCCCTACCTATAGAAGTTCGAGATGATTGGGAAGAAGCAGAAATGCAAAGGCCCAAGCCAGTAGAAAAACTGGAGCAAATCCAACTGTGTACCGAGAATGAGAAAAAGATTACTTATATCGGGTCTGAGCAGCTGGAAGAATTCAAGGATGAGTTGAAGTTTTTCTTCAACAGAATAGTGACGTATTTGCATGGTCTGCCAAAGACATGCCAGGAATTGATCGGGCTGTCGCAGAGCACAAACTCTGGATAGATCCGTAGGTGAAACCAGTTATCCAAAAAAGGAGAAATTTCTCCATTGAAAAATATGAGGCCGTTCGGGGCGAAGTTGAAAAACTGAAGAATTCTGGTTTCATAGAACCAGTTGAATGCCCAACTTGGTTAGCCAACGTGGTAATGGTCAAGAAGGCAAATGGGAAGTGGAGAATGTGTACAGACTATACAGACCTCAACAAGGCTTGCCCTAAAGATTGCTATCCGTTGCCTCGGATTGACCACTTGATAGATGCGACTGCAGAATATGAAACTCTAAGTTTCATGGATGCCTACTAGGGTACAATCAGATCCTTATGAATAAGTAGGATGAGAAGTTCACGGCTTTCATGACTGATCGTGAAAGCTAGTATTACAAAGTCATGCCATTTGGCCTGAAAAATGCAGGAGCTACATATCAAAGGGCCGTCAACAAGATTTTCAAGGATTTAATCGGGAAGAATGTTGAAGCTTATGTTGACGACGCTAGTAAAGAGCTTTACAAGAGAAAATCATATTTGCAGATTTAACTGTGGTATTTTCAGTACTGCGAAAGTATAAAATGAAGCTGAATCCAGAAAAGTGCGCCTTTGGAGTTTCTTCAGGCAAATTTTTGGGCTTCATGGTGTCACAGAGGGGTATTGAGGCTACTCCTGCCAAAATACAAGCTCTGATTGACATGGAGGCTCTCAAAACTGTTCGTGATGTGCAGTGTTTAACAGAGAGAATTGCCGCTTTGAATCGTTTCATCTCCAAGTCTGGAGAGAAGTGTTTACCATTCTTCAAAGCACTCAAAGATTTGAGGGGCAGCAAGGAAGCAAAGTGGACTGAAGAATGCCAGAAAGCTTTCGAGGAGTTAAAGGAGGCACTGGGACAACCACCACTTTTGTCCCGACCAGAGAAGGGGGAAATCTTACAGCTATATCTAGCGGTGTCCCTTTCAGCGGTCAGTGCAGTACTTGTTCGTGAGAAAGATAAGAAACAGTGGCCAATTTATTATGTGAGTCACGTATTACTTGATGCGGAGACACGATATTCGCAGATTGAGAGGCAAGCTTTGGCTCTCATGATAGCCGCCAGGAAGCTACAGCCATACTTTCAGGCTCATCTAATAGAGGTATTTACAACTTTCCCTCTTAGTAAAGTTCTTAATAAACCTGATTTGTCTGGAAGGATGGTGGCCTAGTCGGTCGAACTCAGTGAGTTCCAAGTGAGCTTTAAGCCTAAAACGGCAATCAAAGCCCAGGCATTAGCCGATTTTGTAGTAGAAACTACTGCACCAGTGGAGACCACCGTTGAAGATCCCATTATACCCACCATTTGGGAGGTATATGTGGATGGCTCGAGTAATAAGGATGGAGCAGGAGCTGGAATTCTATTAAAAAGTCCAGCAGGATTTATTATTCGATATGCTTTGAGATTTGCATTCGAAGCTAGTAATAACGAGGTAGAATATGAAGCCCTGATAGCTGGACTTCGGTTGTCAAAAGCATTGTCCATTGCAGATGTTACTATTTCCAGTGACTCTCAACTTATAGTCAACCAAGTCCAGGGGGAGTATGGTATTAAAGAACCTCGCTTGCAGAAATATCAAGAGATTGTGCAGGCATTTCAAAAGCAATTTCGGAATTTGAAGGTATCTCAGATTCCGAGGTCTGAAAATACAGTGGCAGATGAGCTATCCCGATTAGCCAATGCCAAAGAAAAAAATCTAGACCGTTCGGTCTACATTGAAGAGATAACATTTCCAAGTTATCATGAGAAAGAAATTTCCTATATTGAAGCAGAGCGTTGCTGGATGGATCCGATAGTCGAATATCTGAGAGATGACAAATTACCCGAGGATCTGAAAGAGGCAAGATTGATCAAGATATGATCAGCAAGATCTGTCATTCAGAATGAAAGACTATACAAAATATCTTATTCTGGACCCCTTATGAGATGTATAGGTCCCAAAGGAGCAAAATCAGCTTTGGCTGAGGTTCATGAAGGAATTTGTTGGGCTCACATGGGTGGACGAGCCCTGCCACACAAAATTCTAAGACTTGGTTTATATTGGCCTAAGATCCAAGAGGCTGCTATGGAGTATGTTCGTCGATGTAGCAATTGTCAAATTCATGCTACGGTATCAAAGCGCCCAGCGGAAACCATGACTTCAATTCTAGATCCCATCCCCTTTGCGATGTGGGAATTGATATCATGGGCAAATTCACCAAGGCATCAGGCGGATGGGAATATCTGATAGTAGCAATTGATTACTTCACAAAATGGGTTGAAGCCAGTGCCTTGGCAACAATCACTGAGAAAAAGGTGGAGAAATTCGTGCTTGAGTCAATCATATATCGCTTTGGGATTCCAAAGATTATCATCACTTACCATGGTACTCTGTTTGACTATCCACAATTTGAGCAATTTTGTGGAACTTATATGATCGAGCATCGTATGTCCTCAGTGGCATATCCCCAGAGCAATGGACAGGTAGAAGTTACTAACCGAATGCTGCTGGAAGGGATAAAGAGAAGACTTGAAGTTGACAAGGCTTTATGGGTCGAAGAACTTCATAATGTACTGTGGGCTTATAGAACTACGGTTCGAACACCTACAGGAGAAACTCCATTCAGGTTAGCATATGGGTCCGAAGCATTGGCACCTGTGGAGATAATGGCGGGGACGTTATAGGATCGAGAGTTAGAGGAAAAAGCGAACGAGCAAGGACTGCTTGATAGTCTTGATTTGTTGGACGAAGTTCGGGCAAAGGCAATAGCACGAACTCAACATTATCAAAGAAGGATAGCGTCGCATTATAATACCCGAGTAAAGAATCGTCGGTACTTAGCAGGAGATTTGGTGTTGAGAAACACCTTAGCTTCAAACCCACGCCACCAAAGAAAATTGGACCCTTCCTGGGAAGGACCTTATATGGTTGTAAAACCAGTCGGTTCAGGAGCTTACAGGCTGAAGAACATCAACACCCAGAAAGAGTTGGATCGTTCGTGGAATGCCAGGCATCTCAAAAAAATTTATCCTTGATGATGATTTCAATTTTGTTCGTGATGTAACCATTTTCAACTCAATCAATGCAATTATTGGCTTTCAAGAAATTATCTTTTGATTGGGGGGCATCATACACCACATTCAAGAACAAGATCTGACTATAAGGCATCGGTTTAAAACCCGAGTGAGTTCCTTCAAGACTTACTGTATTTCTCCGGAAATCCTTAAATAAAGGCATCGGTTTAAAACCCGAGTAAGTTCCTTCAAGACTTACTGTATTTCTCCGGAAATCCTTAAGTAAAGGCATTGGTCGAAAACCCGAGTGAGTTCCTTCAAGACTTATTGTATTTCTCCGGAAATCCTTAAGTAAAGGCATCGGTTTAAAACCCGAGTGAGTTCCTTCAAGACTTACTGTATTTCTCCGGAAATCCTTAAGTAAAGGCATCAGTTTAAAACCCGAGTGAGTTCCTTCAAAGACTTATTGAATTTCTCTGGAAATCTTTAAGTAAAGGCATTGTTCTAAACAACTAAGACCTAGTGCAACAACGATTCAAGTGACTAGCAAAGTTTAGGATGAAGTTAATTTCTTATTTCTTCAAAAGACCGAAAGAGGCCAATCTTTACATCAAACATGAGATTACAAGAGTTGGATACAATCTTCGGTCATAAAAGAAAGTCATCATCGGTGATAATTAAGAAGTCATACAAGATCAGCACAACTTTGCTAGAACAAACACATGAGTCAAGCATCGGTATGGATTCAAGAAAAAGAAGAGGAGACATGAGGATTACAAAAAGCATTTCAGTATGTATAAAATCCTCTGCAATTTCATACTCTTTGTCCAGCTTGTCCAGAGGAAGTATGGTCCTCGACCAAACTTGCATTCAAGGCGAGCTCTTCATAATTGAATCCTTCCAAAGGAGAATAAACAGGAGAATCTTCCAGGAAATGCATAATATCCGGATTAGAAGGTGGAGGATCAATCTTATTTTTTGTCCAGTCAGGAGAAGGAAGACCCAGGTTGGTAAACACTTTAGGATGGCAAACAGCATTGTAGGGAGTCGTATCAAAATGAGGATCTTTCCTTAGTATCGATTCCCATACTTCGTTCTCACCATTCCAGTACGCCTGCAAGTTATAAGCATTCAGCATATCAACAAAGGGCTTACTGTGTAAATACTTGAAGACGCAGGCTCTGGGAACGTCAGTTGGAAGGGATTCGAGCAAAGGAATGACAGCTTGCCTTTGAAGTAACGCTTCAGATCCTTTGGCTCCTGACTTTCCAACTCCTCGCTCCAGTTGCCGGATCTTCTCCCTGGCATCATCCAAGTCTGACCGGAGATGATCGATCACCGAATTCTTTTCTCCTGCAACCTCCCAAGCTAATTTCCTAAGGCGAGCAATCTCAGCGTCTTTAGCTTCAAAGATTTCCCGAAGCCTAGAAAATTCATTGCTCAGCCTACTGAGCCTAGAGGCTGCTTCCACTTGGTTGTGGAAGTTACCAGTAAGACTCCTCCAAACAACTTCCTAGTTAAACAGGAGCAGAAGAGTAACCTTCAGAATCACAAGATAATGAAGAAAGACTTACATCACCATTGACTTCAAAAAGACCTCATCTGGAATTTGAAAAGAACTGCACTCTTAGAAGGCATTTGAGTAGCAGTGCACCATTCCAACGCTTTGTCAAACTTGTTTGACACTAATTCAGGCGAAGGATGAGAAGGATGAGCTACATCAAGAGAAGGATGAGCTTCATCACTTGCCAACCGACGACGCTTCCTAGTGGCAAAATCCTCCAGCTCCAAACGAGAGGCTGAGGATGCCAAACAAGCTCTAGAGTTGGAAATAGAAGCAGCACCTACTAGGACCGCACCCTCATCAGATGCCAACATAGTTGCCTCAAATGCCCGAAGGGTCTCCTTCGGGAATGCACGAATGGTCTCTGCAGCTGGGGCATCAGCAGTGCCATCAGCTGCGCCATGAACAACGGAGTGATCAAAATCTTCCTGGGAAGAACGAGCGATCACTTCAGGTAGCAGAAATGTAGGGGTGACATCAGTAGAAG
The DNA here is from genome assembly GCF_041222555.1 of Hakea prostrata. Classification (NCBI taxonomy): domain Eukaryota; kingdom Viridiplantae; phylum Streptophyta; class Magnoliopsida; order Proteales; family Proteaceae; genus Hakea; species Hakea prostrata. Next base: position 10,147,786 of record NC_142605.1, read on the forward strand.
CTGTGGGAATCTGACTTGAAGATTCACCAACAGCAGTCGCCTTATGTTTGGAGGATTCACCAGATGAAACCACCTCCCTGGCCCCAACCACCACCGATGGAACGATCTTCTTACAAGATTTCGCTCTGATAAAGTTCGGATCGATTCTGGGAGCCAGTGTGTACACAGAAAGAGCCGTATCAGTACAAAAAACCAATAACAAAAGAAAAGAAGGAAAACCCTAGTTCTCT